>NC_045546.1:8854516-9004516 GCF_009769535.1 Thamnophis elegans
TCTCTTTGAAGCTCATGTTTCTTATTCCCATTCAGTTCTGACTGACAGAAATAATTGCGGGAAACACAGGAGTATCTTCTCTGGGAGTTAAGCTTTAAAGGGTCTCAAACTGAGATCCTTGCTATTTATTTATTTATTTTAATTGAAAGCCATTCAGATGGGGACTCCTACTTGGTATGCATATCTTGGTTTGCATTCATGTGCATTTTTAATGGTTTATTTTGAATTCAAAACAAAACACAATCTGGGTTTCTCTGGATTTCAGGATGGCCAGATTATTAGCAATATATCTAAAACAGGAAGATGTTCCGTCCAATCAGACACAAAGGGAAAAGAAAGTATACAAGCTGATGGAGAAGAGAACAGGAAAAAGAAATATTTATAGGACCTCTAGTTTATAAACTCCCAGTTCTGCAGGGTATCCTAGACAGAACTAGCACTCATTCAGGGAAACTAGAATGATTGAATGAATGAATGAATGAATGAATGAATGAATGAATGAATGAATGAATTGGATTGATTGAATGAATGAATTGGAATGAATGAATGAATGAATTGGAATGAATGCATGAATGAATGAATGAATGAATGAATGAATGAATGAATGAATGAATGAATTGGAATGAATGAATGAATGAATGAATGAATGAATTGGAATGAATGATTTTTTATGGGTTCCCTAAAGCTGGTAAGGATAGGACCTCAAAATCCTAAATAACAAGGCATTCCTTTTAACTTTGAAGCCACCACAGAAAAGGCCCTATCCACTATCTAGCTATAGGAGATAAAGAAATTCCATTAACTTTAAATGGTTCCAAGCCATTTAACCATTTAAAGATGAGATTTAGCATGTTGAATTGGGTTTCAGAATAAACTGATAAAGGAAGCCAGACATTTTTGGTCAAGAGCTCTTCTTCATCATTCCACCATGCATGGAATCAAGGAGACACAGATTCCGATTCAACAATATGAAAGAAGTGTCTAAGAAGCAAGGAGCATTTTGGATCAATAGAAGATGCAATTACTAAGAGAGGTGGTAGGTTCTCATTCATTGATTATGCTCAAGTAGAGATGAGGCAGCCATCTGTCAGGGCTGCTGTAATCTGCATTTTTGTGCCAAATAGGGATTGGGATAAGATAGCCTAAATGGCCCCTTTCAGCTTTCAGAGGCTAGTCTGCCATCTGTCACAGATGCTCTGATTTTTATTCCGCTACTGTACAGGAAGCTGAACTATGTCTATGATTTGACAGCAATTCCCTTGTTTCATTGTCAGTCAAAGATGACAGTTTTGTTTAAGTGACTGCTGCTCCCACCCACCACCACACACACACACAAACTATTTTATTTTTCTCCCTGCAACAACGAAATCTAGGAATTGTGAGAGGCTTCCTTGGTCATGCTTCAGAAGTTTCCATAATAGATCAAGGATGTCAAACTCGATTTCATTGAGGGCTGCATCAGGGCTGTGTTTGACATGGGGGGGGCATGGGGGTGTGGCCAGCTTGATATCACTACTTTCGGGGGCACCTGTGGTGGCCTGAGCACTCTGCCAGCGAAAACAGGCTCCCAAGCTCGTTTTCGACTGTGACAGCCTCCTGCAACCCTTTGCCAGCAAAAATGGCGCTCGAGAGGGCCGCACGCAGCCCTCCCAAGCTCAGTTTTCATTGGCAGAGGCACTGCGGGACGGTCCTTCGCTGTTTCCAGAGCTGCCCCTTGAGCCAGATCCAAGCACTCTGTGGTCTGGATCCGGGCCACAGGTCTTGAGTTTAACACCTCTGGATTAAAGGTAAAGGTTCCCCTCACACATATGTGCTAGTCGTTCCTGACTCTAGGGGGCGGTGCTCATCTCTGTTTCAAAGCCGAAGAGCCAACACTGTTCGAAGACGTCTCTGTGGTCATGTGGCTGGCATGACTAAATGCCAAAGGTGCATGGAATGCTGTTACCTTCCAGTGGTGGGTTTCAAAAATTGTTCAAACCTACTCTGTGGGTGTGGCCTCCTTTGTGGGAGTGGCTTGCCACCCATGTGACCGGAGGGGAGTGGCTTGCCCCCCATGTGACCAGATATGAAGATGCCGACGACACTTGTCAGAACCACCTTAAATTACCTCACACACAGCACTGACATGCATAAGAATATGATGTAAACTTGTTTTTTAAAAGGCATCTTTGGTTTGCGTTAAAACAACTTCAACACACGCAATGTTCTGATTGCACCACAAACGCAGTAGTCATCCTTACCTTTCACAGAGGCACTGAGTTTTACAAATATGAGCATGATAGTGTAGAATAATCATATCCAAGGACCAGTGGCGGGTTTCAAAAAATTTTGGAACCTCTTCTGTAGGTGTGGCCTGCTTTCCGGGTCCACTGGTGGAACCTCTTCTAACTGGTTCGGTAGATTTGACGAACCGGTTCTACCGAATAGGTGCGAACTGGTAGGAACCCACCTCTGTTCCCTTCCCACCAAAGGTGGTTCCTGTTTTTCTACTTGCATTTTTATGTGCTTTTGAACTGCTAGGTTGGCAAAAGCTGGGACAAGTAACGGGAGCTTGCTAGGGATTCAAACCATCAAGCTGCCGACCTTTCTGATTGACAAGCTCAGCCTCTTAGCCACTGAGCCTTTTAAATTAAGTTGTTCACTTAACAACTGTGGCAAGAAAGGTCGTAAAATGACGCAAAACTCACATAACAACTGTCTCGCTTAGCCACACAAATTTGGGCCTCAATTTGTGTTCCTAAATCAAGGACTACCTGCGATTTAAATTAGACAGTGGGCAATCATTGTCACTGTCTCTGCTCAGAAGTCACAAGTTTAATCTCTCCCTCTATCTCCTTCCCTAAAAATCTGAATCACAGCTATCCAATGGTGGTCGCTAGTGATTACATTCTCCAACACTTCATCTATTTAATCACATCCCTTGGGGTACTCAGGATGATATATTGCTCTACTGGGAGATCCTTCTTCTTATTGCTAAAATGTAGTAGGCCACAGAGATCTACAGAGCAATTGTGTGCTTTCTCGGCTGAACTTGATAAATCTAACAAATAAATCAATACATTTATCCAGCAGAGGCCAATCCAGGGGTTGATGAGCCCCTTGGCAATCATGGTGGCCATCATAATTTAAGCTACTAAGGCATACTAGCCCACAAGACACCCATTACCTATTTTGAGCTCCCCTGTGGGTTCTGCGTACAAATCCATGCAAAGATTCTTGAAAAACACATCACACATCTCATTGTGTAATTCTTGCATTGCTTTGCTTTTTGGCAATACTTTTCAAATAATGACAGGTCGTGCACTGGTCAGGAAGATATTCCTTATATTTGATATTAACAAGCAATTTCAACCAAACTTGGTACACAGATGACGAACTTTCTGGAAACAAATACTGTGAGGGGTCTGTGTTCTGCTACGATACAGCCTGTTGTCCCTTCAAATGGCTTCTACTGTACTGCCTTAAAATGGCTTCTACTGTACAGCACAGTGGAGTTGCCATGGTAATGGCTTCACAGTACTCCACAAGGGGGCTCCATATGATAAGGGGGGAAATCCAACATTAGAAATTACGTGTGGTCCGGACATTTTCCCTCTATAAATAAATAACCGGACAACATTAGGTTATAAGCTTGTATCTGATATTAACTCCCTAAGTACTTCAGCAGGTCTTCTATCTTTCCACCTTAATTATTTAGGATTGTTTCTGGAATGGATACTTTTTTTTATTAAGGCAAACTGTATTCCTGCCAAGAATGCCTTCTACATACATTCTAATGAACGTCTAGAGTATAATTAGAAAAGAAAAGGAATTAAGGATAGCCGTATGCTGCTCTCATTTACCAAAATGGTTAGGATGATATGACTCCGTTTTTCTTATTCCTGCATCAAAGAAAGCATCAACATATTCTTGGGTCATAGCTCCCCTCAAAAGTTCCTATCCAGAATTCAGATTGGAGAGCCAACCTGGTGTAACCTTTAAGTGTTAAACTAAGATTGGGGAAAAAACATCCTTTAAGAGCCAAAGTGGCTCAGTGGTTAGGGTGCAGTACTGCAGGCCACTTCAGCTGACTGTTATCTGCAGTTCAGTGGTTCTAATCTCACTGGCTCAAGGTTGACTCAGCCTTCCATCCTTCCGAGGTGGGTGAAATGAGGACCCAGACTGTGGGGGCAATATGTTGACTCTGTAAACTGCTTAGAGAGGGCTGAAAGCCCTATGAAGCGGTATATAAGTCTAACTGCTATGCTATGTTATTTTTAAAATTAAATTAAATCAAATCAAGAGAGCAACTAACAGCAAAAGGATATAGTTGTCGATCATTTTTTCTTACAGAAAATTTAAAATGAATACATGGCAGAAGGATATAGTTGTCAAGTGTTTTTTCCTTACAGAAAGAATTAAAATGGATAAAACGATGATACAAAAGAAAGTAAAACAGAAATTAAGGTGCAATTGTGCACCAATGATGAAAAGGCTATTGCTAAATGGTAAACTTTTGTTGAAATATAAAATGGAAGAAGAACAGGTTATCTGTATGATAATGTAGGCTAAGAATATTGGTTATAGGGTTAGGGTTTTCAGATGGATTCATGAAAATATGTGGTAGAATAGGTTGAAATTTATATTATGATCTTAAAGAGAATAAAATCTATATATATAAATGGCTGTCCATGTGTGTATATTCCAGCATAACTATGGAACGCCTTGAGCAATTTCAACCAAACTTGGTATACAGTTTACTTAACATCTGGAAACAAATACCAAAGAAAACAGGCTCCCGAACTCCATTTTCGGTTGCGACGGACTCCTGCAACCCTCTACCCGTAGCCCTCCTAAAGTCTGTTTACTCTGGCAGAGGCATCACCCTCCAGTCCTTCACTTTTTCCAGGGTGGCCCCATGCAGTGGTGGGTTTCAAAAATTGTTCGAACCTACTCTATGGGGGTGGCCTCCTTTGTGGGAGTGGCTTGCTGCCCATGTGACCAGATGGGAGTGGCTTGCCACCCATGTGACCGGATATGAAGATGCCGACGACACTTGTCAGAACCACCTTAAATTACCTCACACACAGCACTGGCATGCATAAGAATATGATGTAAACTTGTTTTTTTAAAAGGCATCTTTGGTTTGCGTTAAAACAACTTCAACACACACAATGTTCTGATTGCACCACAAACGCAGTAGTCATCCTTACCTTTCACAGAGGCACTGAGTTTTATAAATATGAGCATGATAGTGTAGAATAATCATATCCAAGGACCAGTGGTGGGTTTCAAAAAATTTTGGAATCTCTTCTGTAGGTGTGGCCTGCTTTCCGGGTCCACTGGTGGAACCTCTTCTAACCGGTTCGGTAGATTTGACGAACCGGTTCTACCGAATAGGTGCGAATTGGTAGGAACCCACCTCTGGCCCCATGGGCTAGATCTAAGCACCCCGTAGGCTGGATCTGGATTTTTTTGCTTATTTGCTGACTTGCTTCTTCTTCGTCTCTTCTTTTCTCTTTCCTTTTTCACACTTACTTTCTATTTTTTTTCCCCTCTGAATGTATTATAGTTATAAAATCTGTTAATAAAAACTATTACTGGTTATGTTTGTGTACACAAATCACGTATATGTATATGCCAATGGGATCATTTTCGTATTTGCGTTACCATGCAAATGACACATCTTCATGAGATATATCACACAGTAAATAATTACAGCACTAAAAGGGGGGGGGAAACACCCTCCATGAACTGAACTCTCCCTTCCTCAAATAAATTAACTCTATCTGCCCTTTATTTTTATAACTCTAGGGTTTTCCCCCCTTACATTGTTGATCCGAATGTTAAGCCATTTTCATTTATTCAATTGCCTTTCTAGCCAACCTACTTGATGCAACAAAAATTAAAAGAGAACCATAGAATTCCAGAGGACTATGTGAGCCAAAAGGGTATTACCCACCACCCAGGAGGAGAAGCATATGGTAAAATGAAAGGTAATGTGACAATCACAATAATGATATAAGATGTTAAGTAATTGAGAAGGCAATCAAACAGCTGGTACAAGAATCTCCTTACCTAGCAAGGACACATTTTCTGTGACAATTCCCAGATGCAATGGAAAGGAAATAAAGGCATAGCACACAAAATATCTCTGGGTTAGGATTATAAGCTGCTGAGAATTTACCTTGAAGTAACATAGGCAGCCAATACATTTTACAACATTATAAAACAAAGAAACTGTCAGTGAGGCTGGAAGGAGGAGTCAAGTGAGCACCTAGCTTGGAGTCATTTCTAATCACAAGCAACATATGAACCCCACCCCCCAAAGATCCATGAAGCTTTACCAGGCTGTTCCAAGGGAAAGGCAAGCAGTCTGGTGACATTCTTATAATATAAGTGGTAGACAATAAAGTTGTCTACCACTTACATTACAAGAATGTCTAAAATATCTAACTTTAGCTATTCATGAGTGGCTCTGGTTGCTTGCATCTGACTTTCTCTTACACACACACACTCAAACAGACACAAATCAAGCCACCTTACAGGTAGTGCTCGGCCCATCACCACAATTGAATCCAAAGTTTATGTTGCTATGTGAGACATTTGTTAAGTGAGTTTTGCCCCATTTTGTGACTTTTCCTGCCACAGTTGTTAAGTGAATCACTAGAGTTGATAAGTTAGCAACCTGGTTGTTAAGTGAATCTGGCTTCTCCTTTGACTTGGCTTGTGAGAAGGTTGCAAAAGGGGACACAGCAAAGGTCATAAGTACGAACCAGTGGCCAAGCATCTGAATTCTGATCACACGATCACGGGGATGCTGCAAAGGTCATAACTATGGAAAACGGCTATAGGTTATTCAGTGTCGTAACTTTGAATGTTCACTAAATGAACATTGTAAGTCAAGCCCCTGCCTGTATTTATGATTAACAAGACCTGTTATCCAGTTTTGGAAGAGCAGGGTGTTTATGAGCATACTTCAATCAATTCATACCACAATAAAATTGTTGGGAGACCGAGATGGGAAACAGGGGTTATACTCTGCAATGACACACAAATGGTTCGGATTTTGTATCAAGGTATTCATTACAAGACAGAGATGTGGTGGCTCAGTGGCTAAGCTTGTTGAGCAGAAAAGTTGGCAGTTTGGGGGTTCGAATCCCAAGCGCTGCGTAATGGAGTGAGCTCCTGTTCCTTGTCCCAGCTTCTGCCAGCCTAACAGTTCGAAAGCACGTAAAAATGCAAGTAAAAAAATAGGGACCACCTTTGGTGGGAAGGGAACAGTGTTCCATGCACCTTCGGTGTTTACTCATGCCGGCCACATGACCCTGGGGATGTCTTTGGACAGGGCTGGCTGTTCTGGCCCCCTACAGTTGGAAATGGCTAGCAAATATGTGCGAGGGGAACCTTTACCTTTACCTTATTCATTACAAGAGATAGTGTACAGCTGGGCTGTTGACATACCTGTCCAGTCTCCTACGACTTTAATGTGCACTCCAAATGTTGCCTTGGTAGCCGTTGGACACTGCAGAATGAAGCAAGTTAAAATAGTCAATAATAAAGCAATACTATAGTAACACTTAGCAGTTAGACTTATTGTATATACTGCTTTACAGTGTTTTACAGCTCTCTGTAAGGGATTTAGAGAGTCAACATATCACCCCCCACAACAATCTGGGTCCTCATTTTACCCAACTCGGAAGGATGGAAGGCTGAGTCAACCTTGATCTTGGTGAGATTTGAACTAACAAATTGCAGGCAGTTGGCAGTCAGCAGAAGTAGCTTGCAGTACTGCACTCTAACCACTGCACCACCGTGGCTCAGAAAGATGGAAGTAGGGATCTCCATTGGGTTAAAGTAAGGGTTCCCCTTGCACATATGTGCAAGTCATTCCTAACTCTAGGGGGCGGTGCTCATCTCCGTTTTAAAGCCAAAGAGCCAGAGTTGTCCAAAGACCTCTCCATGGTCATGTGGCCAGCATGACTCAATTCCGAAGGCACACAGAATGCTGTTACCTTCCCACCAAAGGTGGTTCCCATTTTTCTACTTGTATTTTTTACATACTTTCGAACTGCTAGGTTGGCAGAAGCTGGGACAAGTATTGGGAGCTCACTCCGTTACGCGGCGCCAGGGATTCGAACCGCCGAACTTTCTGATTGACAAGCTCAGCATCTTAGCCAGGGGTGGGTTTCTCGCCCCGTTCCAACCGGTTCGGTTGGAACGAGGCCGGCGGCGTCCTCGCGCATGCGCGTGCATGCGTACTAGCGTCTGTGCGATGCTCCAGCTGCTCCTGGAGGATCGCGCAGGCGCTGTATGCGTCCTGCGCATGCATGGAAGCGCAGAATTCGGCAAAACCGGGTAAGGAGCGGGCGCGGGCGCACACGAGCGTGCGGGCACGGGGGGGGGGCTTCGCCATTCCCGGAAGTTACTTACTTCCGGGTTCGGCGACCAACCGGATCGCGGGGACCAAGGTGGCGCAGTGGTTAAATGCAGCACTGCAGGCTACTGCTAGATCAGCAGGTCAGCGGTTCAAATCTCACCGGCTCAGGGTTGACTCAGCCTTCCATCCTTCCGAGGTGGGTAAAATGAGGACCCAGATTGTTGGGGGCAATATGCTGACTCTCTGTAAACCGCTTAGAGAGGCCTGAAAGGCCTATGAAGCGGTATATAAGTCTACTGCTATTGCTATTGCTATTGAAACCCACCCCTGATCTTAGCCACTGAGGCACCGTGTCCCACCCTCATTGGTTGGTTACTAGTAATTACTAGTCTCCATCAAATTTGGTAATCCACTCTAACACAATCACAAGGAACAGGGCACTTCCACAGAGCGCTGTTCTCACTCTCTTTCTTCTCTCCACTATGGCTCACAAGCCAAACTGAGCACAACTTTTTATCTCCTTCCTTCTGCTAGTTAAGACATCAGGGAACATCCTCAGCTATGCGGTAATTTTCTCCTTGATTAATTAGCACATGGATCAACAAAGAAGACAGATCATATCTTGCCGTTTGAAGCATTACAGGTTTTGATGTAATAATAATCCCTTCACACCGCTCCCCCACATCCTAGGAAACACATTGTTAGCATTCCCCCAACATACCTTTGGAGGCATTTGTCTATCGGTTAGAAATGTTTTTGTTAAGAAAGAGGGGCTTCTCAGGTGCAAGCAATCTGGGCCATTGGTTAGGTTACAGCACAGAAGATTTGAGCCACGGTGGCGCAGTGGTTAGAGTACAGTACTGCTGCCTGTCAGCTGCCTGCAATTGGGCAGTTTGAATCTCACCTGGCTCAAGGTTGACTCATCCTTCCAAGGTGGGTAAAATGAGGACTCAGATTGTTGGGGGCAAGAGGCTGACTCTGTAAACCGCTTAGACTTAGGACTATAAAGCACTGTAAAGTGGTATATAAGTCCTAATGCTATTGCTTACAGAGGGCTGTAAAGCACTGCAAAGTGGTGTATAAGTCTAAGTGCTATTGCTAGTGCTATTTATTACACCCTATATGCAAGAATATGGTCAACTGATATTCAATACCAAATTGGTGACAAATAAGGGTGCCAGCGTTCCAAGAAATACACCTATAGAAAGCAGAACTCTGAGGCAAGTAGATTTCTCAAAAGAACAATTTCATTGGATACATCATATTGGTACAACTGGTGAAAACCGACTCTGAAAGTTCCTGCAGTTTTCACCTGATTAAAAAAGAAAGTTTCCCTCCTTCCCCAAGTCAATCAAGATGCTATGCAATTGCTTGATTATTTTGCTCCTCCTCTCCCAGACACCTGTTGGAATGACCTTGGTTCCCACAGGAAAACTTATTATTTTGACTACAACACCCCAGCTAACTATTTCCCTCCCCTTCCTATCTAGTGGCAGTCCTGAAGGCTCAAAGATGGCCCCAGACAGGTTCACTTCAGGATTGATAAAGAGTCAATGGAATCCAGGAAGTTCGGACTTGGAGTACTAGTGGGAATGCCACAACTCTAAGCTGGTGATATGCTTAACTCTGCCCCTCTGCGCTTCTCTTACAGTACATGGCTTTTGGGATGGGTCATCCTGCTGGGAGTATGCCACACTTTCCATTTCTCTTTTGCTGGAGAAGACTCTTGCAAGTCCCTTGGACTGCAAAGAGATAAAATCAGTCGATCCCAAAGGAAATCAACCCTGGCTGTCCTTTGGAAGGACAGATCCCGAAGTTGAAGCTCAAATACTTTGGCCACCAAATGAGAAGAGAGAATTCCTTGGAGATTACCGTGATGTTGGGAAAGAGGGAAGGCAAAAGAAGAAGGGGATGGCAAAGGATGAGATGGTTAGAAAGGGTCATCAATGCAATGAACATAAATTTGGGCAAACTCTGTGAAACTGGGTATGATGATGTGCTGTGGTCCATGGGGTCGCAAAGAGTCAGGCACAACTTAGCAACTGAAGACCAACTATTTCTATCTAAAATCATCTTTCCTTGGCAAAATGTTTTATGGCGAACCTCTTGTATTTTGGCCAATGATCTAAGAAAGGATAATTGAGTCTTGAGATTAGTGGGATGATTTGTTGAGATTTGTTTCAATTTAAAACATTTGGCTCAATTAAAATGAAGTTCCCAATTAGCATCATGGAGTAGAATGCCACCTGGATATAGGAAATCAGCAGAGCTTCCACGTCAGAATATTCATGAACTGGAATAGGACATAGCAACAGGTCAACCATTGGGGACTGGCTGGAATAGGACATGGTAAAAAGGCCAGCCAATGTATAGGCATGGCAACTGGGTCAGCCCATGGGAACTATTTGGTGACTGAGAGCCATGCTAGATGGCTCAGAGCCTGGGCGTGGCTTACCTATGTAGCTCTGAGTTTGTGCAAGAGAACTAATCTAGTTTGCTCTCTGAATTGAAACTGGAAATCAATCTCTCCTCTCTACCACATTGGAAGAATCTGCTGTTGGCATTGTACATTTATTTATGTGTATAAAGAAGTTAATGGATCCTGCTGAATCAGTTATCTATGTGTGTTTTCTGGATTGGATTTTTGCAACAAACTCTGATATTCCCGTAAAGATTTTTAGTAAAGGAAGAGGAAGAGACTGATACGAAGTATAGTTTTCTAATTCCATCTTTGAAAATTCCCTCTAACAAAACAAAACAGAAAAAAAAGATTCCAAGGGCTTCTATTCATTTGTGGTTTCCAGGAAACCAGATGTGTGTAAGAAGAACCCCAAGGGAGGGAGATTGCATTTTGAGAAGAACATGGATTACTAAACCTTTCTCACACAGCACTTGGCAAGCCTTCAATGCTCTCTTCTGAACGGTGTTTACAACACCCTACATTCTTCTGAAGTCAGAGGAGAATGCACAGCCTTGCAAAACCTCGCAGACATTCCAATGGCTTTCCTTTAATATTGCCAACAAAAACAACACACACGCACACCCCACGCACAAGCTTTGAATTTTAGGAAGCACATTTCTATGTCACCTACAGTAGACAAGTGTTCCTCTGAAGGTTCTTAAGAGCCTCAGTCTCTGAGTTTCTTCTATCCAGAGAAGAAAAGCATAGGGAAAGAGGTAATGAATGTTAAGTCGGTCAAGACGAAGAGACTGGTCAATTGAGTAGATGAGTCTTGCTGTTTGGAGGAGTGAGATTAAGGGGGATCAAGTGAGTCCTTGAGACTTACGCATATCTGCCTCAAAAACCCACATGACACACTCAGTTCGGTTAACAGAGTAACGAAGTTGGAAGGGTCCTTGGTGGTCTTCTAGTCCAACTCCCTGTTCAAGAAGGAGACCCTATACCAGGGGTGTCAAACTCGAAGGTCCACAGGTCCTGCCCGTGGGGTGCTTAAATTATGGTCCACAGGGCTGACCTGAAAATATCAAAGGACTGGCCTCTGCCAGCCCCATGTGGCCCCCTGCCTGGCCTGTTTTCAGCCTCCATGGCCTCCTGCAGCATTTTGGGCTGGCAGAGTGCTGCAGGAGGCCATGGAGACCCAAAATGAGGTGGAGGGGGGGCGTGCACGGGCCTCGTAATCCATTTGGGCTGGTAAAGTGATGCAGGAGGCTCTTCATGCCGAAAATGGGGCAGAGGGGGCCGCACATGGCCCCTCACACACTGTTTTGGCTGGCAGGGTGCTGCAGGAAGTATCTGTCCCATCTCCCCCACCCCCCACTGGCCCACAGAGGAGTGCTACACCTCTATCCTATACCATTCAACACAACGTCCAGTGATGGAGCCCCCATAATTGCTAAAGGCAAGCTCTTTTCCTGATTAATTAAACTGCCAGGAAATTTCTCCTCAGTTCTAGGTTGGTTCCCTACTCAATTAGTTTTCATCCTTTGCTTCTTGTCCTGCCTTCGGGTTCTCTGGAGAATACAATTGTTTTTATTTGGAGAGTAGATAGGAATAGTTTGGAGAAGTGAATCCCAAATGTTATAGAATGCAACATAGAAGCAGAGGTGGTATTCAGCCGGTTTAGACTGGTTCAGCTGAAATGGTAGCGCCGAACTGTGGGCGCTACCAAAATATCCCATGTACCATGTTTCCCCAAAAATATGACATGTCCTGAAAATAAGGCCATGCCATGTTTTTCAGGTGGGCAAAACTATAAGCCCTTCCCTGAAAATAAGCCCCTTGGAACCCCCCCCCTCTTTGGCCAGGCACAGCGCCAGTCAGGAGCCAAGCCGCAGGGGACAGGGAACAGGCGATCACGCAGCTTAGCGCCTTTGAAATATCTCTAGGTCAGTGAATGGCGCTGTGCCCAGCTGGAAATGGAGTTTGCCAGGCGGCTGCTCATGAACGTAGTAACCTCATGGCTGCTGTGTTGCACTGCTGCGACAGGAGAACACAGCCGTTGACCCCTGAGGCTGTGCCAGGCTCTTTGGGAGCCCGCTCGCAAGAGAGCAGCTGCCCGGCAATCCCAAAGCAACAAACCCTCCCCTGATAATAAGGCCCAAGCTGTATTTTGTGGCTCAAAAGAAAATAAGACCCTGTCTTATTTTCGGGAAAACACAGTAGCCTCGTTTTCAATGCCACGTGCATGCATGCAGGCCATGCACACAAGCAAAATGCATGCACGGAAGGCTGCAGCCATGCATGGAAAGCACATGCATGCGCACCCTCACAGTTGCGAACTGGTGGTACACCTAAGTGAATCCCACCACTGCGTAGAAGGTTAAGAAACATACTTTGTCCTGCAATCCTTCCAGAATAAAAAGAAATATATACATTTCTGCCTCATGTTACTCTCGAGGGCTCTGGGGGGTACAAAGAAGATGCTTTGGCAGCCCCCTTGAAGCTTACAGGTCCATCTCCTGTCATGAGACATGTAATAACTTCTGAAGTGAAGTGCCACCATATATGACACGTTGAGAAGCTTTTAAAGATAGTTCAGAACATTCAGTTGCTAACTGGGACTGTTGAATAAGATCGTATGACACCAATGAATTGACAGCTGCACACAACTTCCAGACTCTTCTTCATTTGGGGGTGTGGCGGTATAATTTAAAGTTGACGTTGATCAATCCTGCCATGGTGCAGTGGGGCAGTATTGCAGGGTAACTCTGCCCACAGCCTGGAGTTTGATCCTGACTGACTCAGGATGGACTCAGCCTTCTATCCTTCCGAGGTCAGTAAAATGAGCACCCAGATTGTTGGGGGTTAATATGTTGACATTGTAAACCACCCAGAGAATGCTGCAAAGCACTACAAACTGGTATATAAGTCTAAATCAGGGGTGAAATCCAGCAGGTTCTGACAGGTTCTGGAGAACCGACAGCGGGAATTTTGAGTAGTTCGGAGAACCGACAGTGGGAATTTTGACTAGTTCAGAGAACTGACAGCGGGAATTTTGAGTAGTTTGGAGAACCGACAGCGGGAATTTTGAGTAGTTCGGAGAACCGACAGCGGGAATTTTGAATGGTTTGGAGAACCGACAGCGGGAATTTTGAGTAGTTCGGAGAATTGGCTGGCCCCAGAATGGGGTGGGAATGGAGGTTTTGCAGTACCCTTTCCCTGCCACGCCCACCAAGCCATGCCAATCAAGCCACACCCACCAAGCCACGCCCACAGAACTGGTAGTAAAAAGATTTGAATTTCACCACTGGTCTAAATGTTATTGCTATTGCTATCTTAAAGTCAAGACATTCCAACATATGGCTGCTAAGCTAAATATAAATTCATTGCATCTCTTTGGAATTAGACCAAGATGTTACTTTCCCCTCCGATCATTATCAAAAATAGACAGGTTAAATGTTCACGTTATGCTGGAATGGTGGATAAATTTGTTACATTCATTCTTATGCTTTAGGAAATTCGTTTAACTTTCATGTATGGTACCAATCAAACATAAACCATTTGTGATACAGGTAGTTCTTGATTTACACCCATTCATTTTGTGACCATTCAGAGTTAGTGGAACTGAATAATGAGATCTACAACCAGTCCTTGTACTCACACCCAGTATAGCATCCCCGTGTGGTCATAAAATGGGACACAATTCACTTATTAAGCACCGTCACTTAGCCTTGAATCTTCTAGTTTGCAAAGTTCATTCTATAAACATTTTAATCACAGACAGCATCATTAAAGTACCAAAATTTCACACCTAAATGAGCATCTACCCAACCCCTACCCCCTAAGTCACACAGTTGCCCACAATTTTTAGAAAGTAAATATAGGCACGCTGCAAGCATAATCTTGCAAAACTCTTATTTCAATCATCCGTTGCTGGGATGGAGAAGTTCATTCAAATCATGGAAGTTTCCTGGATTGCTTTGGGTGAGTTGCCCAGTCTAAGCCCAATGCAGTTCACAGAGATATGAGGTAGTGTGGTGGAATGTAGTCTGGAGTCCCAGAAGGGAGGGGCAGTTTCCCAGAGGGCAAAGAAGCGGCTATGCTTAAGTTTGTCTGGGAAGCAAAAAGAGAGCAAAGATGTCTCCTCCCAAGCAGTTCACAGGCAAGATTCTTTAGTCAGGCAAGATTCTGTCTTGCAAGCAAACAAGAATGAAGTGACTCCAGTGTCATTCTTGGCGCCTGAGCCAGGTAGGGGGAAAATGAGAGGAAGGAACATTGCGTGCAGGACAGTGACAGACAGAAATCAATCAATCAATGAAACCAACAACGAATAAACCCCTCTGTTCAAGATCTGGGGGAAGCGTGGTGCGGTGTGCCTAGAGGTGGAGCTCTCGCCTCACAATCAGGAGGCTGTGAGTTCGATCCTAGGTAGAGGCAGTTATTTCTCTCTCTGGGGACACTGGGAATACATCTGCTGAAAAAGACTCCACATTGGTGACAAGGAGGGCATCTGGCCAGTAAACACTCCGCGCCATTCAGATTCCACCCTGGCAAGGGATTACAGGGTCGTTACAAGAGGAGGATGATTCAAGATCTTGGGGAAATCTGCTCTCAGTGGCAGGACTGGAAGATATTGGATTAAATGGGTAATTACACTGATGTGGTTTCCAGGAATTTGAAAAAAAAAGGGGGTTTCCTCTTGAGTTATGTTAGCAAGTGCTTTTAGTTCACGGAAACAGAAAATGTCAGCAGATCTGGTTATTTTATCTCATTGCCTTTTGCCTCCAGGGACATGTCTTATTTGCCAATATACTCTCTGCTGGCTGGTTTTTTTTTTCTTTTTCCAAGCTCCAGATCTGTCCTACACAAATATACACAAATGTACCGACAAACCAGAAGCAAATGCATTTGTGCAATCAGCTGGATTGAGGCAGCATTCTCTGTGTTTCTCATTCTTCTTCCCAGGAAGCAGAACGCCCCACGGGATTTCTGCTTTCTTCCGCTTCTCAAGAATTCTGTGGTTTTTCACTCTCAGAAAACTGACTCATGGGTCTGGTTATTTACCCCTGAACTGGGAACAAAGGCATATCCACCCATGCTACATCATAGCTAAACCAAAATATTAAAAACAACATTCAAAAGATCAGAGAGTCTTACGTCTGACTCATGGAAAATGGATTGGGTTGACCTGATCATCCCCTTCTTCGCTAATGAATCAGACAAAACTACCAGATGTCAGACAAGATAAGTGCCCTTTTTTTCCGTGACCTGACAAATGCGCGCACGACAAAAGCGTGCCGACGAAACCGCGCTGAGAAAACCACGACATCATAAACGCACCCACAACAACGCGTCGACAAAACCGCGTCCACAAAAGCGTGATTTGGTTAAGGTAAGGGTTAGGGTAAGTTACGGTAAGGGTTAGGGTTAGGTTCAGGGTTAGGGTTAGGATTAGGGTTAGGGTTATTAGGTTGTTATTACTTGTTTGTTGAAGGCGTGCTGTTGTCGGCACGCTGTTGTCGGCATGCTTCTGCGCTCATTCGTCGGCGCGATTTCGACCTTGTGGTTTTCTTGCCGCAGTTTCGTCAGCATGCTTTTGTCGAGCGCGCATTTGTCGGTGAACCTTTTTTTCTGCCTATGCACATGTTTGATCCTGACTTCCAAAAAGACCGGAATCAAAAGAATATTAAGCCGTCCAAAGTTTTGCCAGTAAGTGAATGGGAATAATCATATATTATGAACCTGGAGGGTGTGTGGTTAAGATGCTGGGCTTGTCATAAAGTTGGCAGTTTGAGACCCAAGCACTGCATGATAGGATGAGCTCATGTTCCTTGCTCCAGCTTTTGCCCACCTGTTGTGGTCCATCAGCATCCTACGGAGCTGGCAGCAGAGTCGGACAATTAGTAGGTTCGGGAGGAACATGGGCCAGTCTTGGAGTCTGGGGAAGGCTCAGATGAGGCAGAGAGGGGCCAGAGCCACCTGGAAGTTATGTGCTGCCGGCGGAGCCTGACATCAGGGAGGCAGAAGAACAGGGTGAACCTGTTCCCAGTGTGCACATGCACAGAGCTGCCAGAAGGCAAGAACAATTAAGGAAAAAGGGGCGACTTGGGAGTAAGGCTTGGAGATGATTCCCCCTCCCAATAAGACATAAACGAGGACCGAACAGGACCTCGTTTATGTCTTTTGCAGGAAGCAATTAGTTCATCTGGTCGGCTCAAGCTTAGAGAAGTTCTCTTTGGCTCTATGCTACGTTTGGCCTTGCAAAACTAAGGGGCAATTAGGTCTCTGGCAGCGTTTCAAGGGAGATAAAGGTGGGTATCAACATTATCCTGAAAGACTGTGGCAACCCGAGCAGACATCTGAAGACAGTGGTGCAGTGGTTAGAGTGCAGTACTGCAGGCTACTTCTGCTGACTGCCAGCTACCTGCAATTTGGCAGATCGAATCTCACCAGGCTCTGCGTTGACTCAGCCTTCCATCCTTCCGAGGTGGGTAAAATGAGGACCCAGATTGTTGGGGGCAATAGGTTGACTCTGGAAACTGCTTAGAGAGGGCTGTAAAGCACTGTGAAGTGGTATATAAGTCTAAGGACAATTGCTAGAGATATTGCCATTCATGGCTAAGGAGGTCCTCGCAACTATTTTCCCTATATAGTTTGTATCAGATGGGTCAATTCCAGTTGAAGGATGCAGGCCTAAACTAAAGGTCTTTTTGCCCCAAGCCCCATAGGATTTTATAGGTTAAAAATAGCACTTTAAATTGTTCCTGGAAACCGTTTGAGCAGCCTATTTTAAAAGCTTCTCCCTGTAATTCACCTCCTTGAAGTATAAAGTGATTGTCATGCCCTTAGCAGCATCTCTCAGATCCTCAAGAGTGTCACATAAATCAGGCTTCCTTAAAAATGTGAGCCTTACCTTGAGAATATTAAAGCAGAAAGTGAGCGGTTAAAGGCCGGGCAGTCTTTGTGAAAAGATCACAGGAAGTCCTCGACTTATGACCACAATTGAGTCCAAAATTTCCATTGCTAAGCAAGACAGTTGTTAAGTGAGTTTTGCCCCATTTTATGACCTTTTTGCCACCATTGTTAAGTGAATCACTGATTTGTTAAATTCAGTAACATGGCTGTTAAGTCAATCTGGCTTCCCCATTGACTTTGCTTGTCAGAAGGTGGTAAAAGGAGATCATATGCCCTGAGACACTGTAACTGTCATAGGTACATGCCAGTTGCCAAACATCTGGGTTTTGGTCATATGACCACAGGGATGCTATAAAAGTCAAACATGTGAAAAACTGTTGTCTTTTTTTTTCAGTGCAGTTGTAACTTTGAATGGTCACTAAAACCCTTTGAACAGAGATTTTCAATCTCCATTATCTCTCTCTCTGTCTTTAATCTATCCAATCAATCTGTCTGTTGGTCTGTCTCTAATCTAGCTAGCTAGCTGTTATCCATAGAGGTATCATATCTATCATCCATCCATCCATCTATTATCCATATATGTATCCTATCTATCTACCTATCTACCTACCTACCTATCTATCTATCTATCTATCTATCTATCTATCTATCTATCTATCTATCTATCTATCTATCTCTATCCATCATCCATCCATCCATCCATCCATCCATCCATATCTATCTATCTATCTATCTATCTATCTATCTATCTATCTATCTATCTATCTATCTATCTATCTATCTATCTATCTATCTAATCTATCTATCTATCTATCTATCTATCTATCTATCCATCCATCCATCCATCCATCCATCCATCCATTCATCCATCTATCTATATCATCCATATATATATCCCATCCATCCATCCATCCATCCATCCATCCATCCACCCACCCATCCATCCATCCATCCATATATGTATAACATCTATCTATCTATCTATCTATCTATCTATCTATCTATCTATCTATCTATCTATCTATCTATCTATATCTATCTTCTGTACCTCTCTCTCTCATTATCTCTCTATCTCTCTATCGCTCTATCTATCTATCTATCTATCTATCTATCTATCTATCTATCTATCATCTATCTATCTATCTATCTATCTATCTATCTATCTATCTATCTATCTATCTATCTATCTTTTTTTAATATGTTGTCTTTGTCTCTTTCCCCCCTTTTCCTTGTCTTTTGTGAGCCACCCGGAGTCCTCCGGGAGTGGGCGACATACAAGACAAATAAATAAATAAATAAATAAATAAATAAATAAATAAATAAATAAATAAATAAATAAATAAATATCTCTATCTTCTGTACCTCTCTCACACATTATCTATGTATCTATCTATCTATCTATCTATCTATCTATCTATCTATCTATCTATCTATCTATATCATCCATATATGTATCCCATCCATCCATCCATCCATCCATCTATCCATCTATCCATATATGTATCCCATCCATCCATCCATCCATCCATCCATCTATCCATCTATCCATATATGTATCCCATCCATCCATCCATCCATCCATCCATCCATCCATCTATATCTATCATCCATATATGTATCCCATCCATATCTCTCCCTCCCTCCCTCCCTCCCCCCCCCCCGCTCTCTTAAAGACTGTTCATTTACATCTCCAGAACAAGCAAGCAAACCAAACACTAGCTAACAATACCCAACAAAAATAAATTCCTTACCATTGTAAGAGTGAAGGGATGGCTTTCCAGAGAGGACACACTTGGGCAGTGTAGAATGACATACTGAAATACATCAGCCAAAATAAAAGAAAAACAAATAAAGAACAGGATATCAAACATCGCAGGGGGTTGTTACTTCTAAGGTTGGGCTGCTCACCCCACTGGAAAGTTAATGCATACAATCTTACTACACTACCATCTCTGTGGAAATTATATTTCTGCTACGACTGGAAACTCCAGCTGGTGCAGAAGACAAGCATATTGGCAGGATGCTGAGAGGAGCATCAGCTGGCTGAAGATTATATCTTTGTTGAAACAAATGCAATGACTTCCAACCAAGCCAATTTGGGGTTTTTGTTTAGACTATACAAGGTTCTAAACAGCTTGAAGCCCTGGTGGCACAGTGGTTAGAATGCATTATTGCAGGCAAACTCTGCCCAGAGCCTGGAGTTCGATCTTGGTGGGGTCCCAAAGTTGCTCAGGCTTACATCCTTCCAAATTCAGTAAAATGAGGACTCAGATTGTTGTGGGCAATATGCTAACATTGTAACTACCCAGAGAAAGCACTATGGGGCAGTATATAACACTGCTATTTACAGTAATTGCTACTGAAGCCACCATATCTGCCAGGCAGGCTGTTTTGCTATTATAGATCTGGTCAATTCTTTAGGACACCTTGAAAATCCTGATGTATGTTCTACAACACTAGAAGATTCCCTCCTAAGATTCATGAGGCGCTTAGAAACTGAGTATTTCCTAAAATGACAAACCTTAATTCATTTACCCTTAACAGTAAGGAGCTATGACTGCATTAGTAGCTGACTGGTTTAAATTAATTGTGGTATTTTTATCCCAAGCCCTGACTAGAGACATAAGGAAATCCGCTATGGATCTAGTTGGAGTAGACTTAACCAGTTCTTTCACTGTTAGCAAAATCATAATAGGATAAATGCTTGCAAGAAGAAAGTCCAACTTCATCTTTCTCTTCAAAAATCCAACTTGCTTTTAAAAACCATGAAGCCAATAGCGCTCTTTCTTTTCATAGGAGGAAAAACCATATTATACATTCTCCATAATATGGAACTCACTTGCAGCAATTCTTTTTTTAAATTATTATTATTATTTACATATAATATATCGAACACAGTTGGACGGTCCTGCATTTCATCCGCCATAAAAATGAAAATGAAAAACAAATAATATAGATATGCTACTTAAACAGTGCTAGTTTTGTTCCATGTGTCATACTATTCTTGCCTCTCCTTTGTCTTTTATTTCTAATGTTAGTCTATCTATTTCTGCGCAGACTAATATCTTCCTTGTTATCTCCTTTTCTGAAGGGGTGTTTTCGCTTTTCCATTGCTGCGCATACACCATTCTCGCTGCAGTCAGGATGTGTTATGGTAAAGGTAAAGGTTTCCCTCGCACATATGTGCTAGTCATTCCTGGCTCTAGGGGGAGGTGCTCATCTCTGTTTCAAAGTTGAAGAGCCAGCGCTGTCCAAAGATTTCGCCGTGGTCATGTGGATGGCATGACTAAACGCCGAAGGCACACGGAACACTGTTACCTTCCCACCAAAGTTGGTTCCTATTTTTCTACTTGCATTTTTTACGTGCTTTCGAACTGCTAGGTTGGCAGAAGCTAGGACAAGTAACGGGAGCTCACTCTGTTATGCGGCGCTAGGGATTCGAACCGCTGAACTGCTGACCTTTCTGATTGACAAGCTCAGCGTCTTAGCCACTTAGCCACCATGTCCCACAACCATCTGTTATAATGCCTAATAAGAATAATTCTGGCTCAAATGCTATACAACGTCCAATCATTTTTTCTAGCCACGTGTGAATTTGTAACCAATATTTTCTTGTTTTTTTACACGTCCACCGCATGTGCACTTCTTGAACTGACCCTGCATCTACATAGTACTAGGGTTAGTACTATGGGGCTCCTGGTCAATTTAAAAAGTGCTGTAAAGTATAAAACGCCCTGCCCGAGCAGTTACTTACTGCGAGCATATAGAACCAGATTTTGGCTACCTCAACCTTTTTCAAAAAGATGCATAGCATCCAATTCTCCCTAATTTTATCCCAAAATGTTTTTTTTTAATTATCGATGCAAATCTAAAACGGTGCCTGTAAAGAAAGCAGATGAACCTAGGATGCCAATCCTGAATTGAGGAAGTTTTGGCATATCAGCTGATCATGAGTGTTAGGAATATAATTCTAACGGTTGGGTTGGCAATATATAAATCATGTACAATGTTGTACCTGTTGCTTTAAAGCCTACTGTAAAATGTGATTGGTTGCTATTTCCTCAATCGGCCTTAAGAGGGAGCCAGAACGACTGTTAGTTCTCTCTTTGTTTGTTAGATGCTTGGCTGATCTGAGTGCCGTGAGCTATTGTAAGTTTTGCAACTGTTAGCAAACTTTGATTACTGGAGTGATTATATGATACTGGACTATGTTATTTGGATGATCCCTTAACTGAAAGACATTGATGACTGACTGAATTACCCGTGTATGACTTGGACTGTTTGATGGACTCTGATAACCTCTATTTCCACAAAGTAAAAGCCTATTTAAAACTGCAGTGTCTCTTTATGCTGATTTGTGTGTTCTCCAACACAACCCTAACAACCACTTCGCTGAACGTATTCGCTCTCCCAACAGGGAGCTTACCTAACAATGAGCTCACCTGTCCAGGTCTTGCCTTAAAGCCTTCCTTCATCATCTGTATTTCAAGGACATCACAAGGATGGTTGATTACCGCAGTGAGTTTGACAGGTTTATAACTGCTATAGATATAGCGGTACAGTCTTTCCACACAATATAAGCATAGCGGTCCGGAAATCCAAAGCCAGGTCTGAAGATGGGAAATAAAAGCATTTTTTTAAAAAAATTCTGGGAAATGTCTGCCTGCAAGAATTACTTGCAATTTCAACTCAGTATGTGCAACCCAAATCAGTAGGACAAAGGATGAACGGACTGGGTTAAATCTACTCATTTCCTTCTCTGGGAGATGGACATTCAAGCCAGCAAATTGTGATATTGATTTTTCATGTAAAAATGCCACAGAAAAAACTCAACAAACAGAAACTAGGGAAGGATGGAACATAGTTTATTTCTGGGGGGGTCCTTGGTGTCCTCTGAGCTTGCTGGTTTTCTTGCAGACATTTCATTACCAAACTAGGTAAAATCATCAGTGTTAGCACCAAGCCCAGAGAGCTCAAAGGACCTCATAAACAGTTCAATTTATGAGCTACAAATATTTTCTTCTATTGAAGAACTTCCGAAAAAACAATTACGGCAACCTGCCTTCCATTGAGCACCTGGGCACTGCACGCGTCAAAAAGAGGGCTGTGAAAATATCTACAGACCCCTCGCATCCTGGACATCAATGGTTTCAATTCCTACCCTCAAAACGACACTATAGGGCACTGCATACCAAGACAACATAAGGACAGTTTTTTTCCCCAAACGCCATCGCTCTGCTAAAACCAATAATTACACGACAACCGTCATAAATAGGAATCAATTGCCAAGCAGCTGAATTTGATCCCATGACCATGGGGATGCTAGAATGGTTGCAAGTATGAAAAACAGTCATTAGTCATTTTTCAGTGCGCTATAACTTTAAACGGTCAGTAAATGACTAAGTTGAGAACTAACATATTTTTCGGAGTATAAGACGCACCAAGGTTTGCCGAGGCAATTTTTTTAAAAGTAGGTAGGTAGATAGAGGGATAGACAGGGAGAGAAAGAGAGAGAAATACAGTAGGTAGGTAGGGAGAGAGAGATAGTAATTAGGTAGGTAGGTAGATAAAGGGAGGGAGGGAGGGAGGGAGGGAGAGAGAGAGAGGAGAGAGAGAGATACAGTAGGTAGGTAGGGAGAGTATGTGTGTGTAGGTAGGTAGGCAGGTAGAGAGAGAGAGAGAAATAGAGATAGAGAGAAATACAGTAGATAGATAGGTGTTTCTGCTGGCACAGCACTTGATCATATAAGTCTCATCATCAGTTAAAGAGCTTTGCAAAAGGGGAAAAATAGTTTTTGCACTTTGCAAACCTCACAAAAACAGGCTCGTTTTTTTTTCCAACAAAAAAAAGGGCATGATAGCCTTTTGGAGGGGGGGCTTGCAGAATGCTCCTGGGGGTGGGGGGGGCAAAAACGAGCAAAAAACAGCCCGTTTTTCATGAAAACGGGCCCGGCTTTTGCCAAAAAGATTGCATGCATAGCCTTATGGAGGCTTATAGAGTGCTGCTGGGGGGAAGCAAAAAACAGCCCATTTTTGCTCATTTCTGCCCTCCCCAGCCCCAGGAGCTCTCTGAAAGCCTCCATAAGGTATGCACAGCCATTTTTGTGAAGAGGTGGGGCTTCGGGAGGCAAAAAATGCTGTACATGGTGTATAGACCACCCAGATTTTCAGCCTCTTTTTTTGAGGAAAAAGGGTGTCTTATACTCCGAAAAAATACGGTACCTATATTTCCCAAGCACTTATGGAATGCCTGTATCTGTTTAAAATATCACCATTCCAAGAAGCATCAAAAAAGAAACACTATTTTTCAATCACCCTCTGCTAATGCAAGTATATATACACATACACATATACACATACACACACACACACCACACACACATATATGTATATGTATGTATGTGTAATATATATATATATAATATATATATAATATATATATATATAGTGTATGTATGTATGTATGTATGTATGTATGTATGTATGTATATATATATGTATATATATGTGTATATATATATATATATATTATATATATATATATATATATATATATATATTATATATATATAGATATATATATATATATATATATATATATATATATTATATATAGTCACAACCCCTGGTATGCCAAATATGGGAGGAAGGTCACACTTCCATTCTCTGTCCTTCGGCTCGTCACAAGAGACCATCCAGACAGAAACCCAATATTTTTTACTATTGCCTTTTTGTTACATTTGTTATATTTGTGCTGATAAATAAATAAAGGGAGACTAGTATAGATCTATTTCAAGCTATTTAGCTCTCATCAGCTAGCCATACCCTTGCTGGGAATCGAACCTGTGCTCTATTGCCTCTTAGGCTGATGAGAGCTAAATAGCTGATGAGAGCTAAATAGCTTGAAATAGATCTATACTAGTCTCCCTTTATTTATTTATCAGCACAAATATACATATATAATATATATATTTAAGTTAAAAGTAAAGACAACTTCATCCAATTTACACATTTAGAACGTAAATAAAATCCCATTGCTTAGATTGGCTGGCTGGGGAATTTTGGGAAGTTGAAGTCGAGACATCTTAAAGTTGCCAAAATTGAGAAACACATAACTGATGCCCATTAAACTTGGATTTAACTTTATTTATTCAATTTCTATAGTTGCCCATCTCAATCCAATGGACCCTTCGATTGTGCTAACATCCTCTTAAGGCTGCTGCAAGATTCAAATAGCAGCCATCTGAACAGCGTTAAGTGCACACCTAAAAACAACAATTAATTTATGCAACAAATTGGAAACAGCTTTATTAATTAATGCTCAATATGGTCGCCTTGTCAAATGTACGCTTAAATGCAAACTTTGGATTTGCAGTGCTCAATACTTTATACACAAGCAGCTCATGCCCTCCACTGGCTATTCATGCTAAGACTGTCATACTAATGCTATACAATCGTTGTTTATTAATGGTTTATTTATTTTTATATTGTTTATACATCCTGAGTGTGTACACTTGGAAGAATACATATTTTAGTTTTAGACGTGTGCCTGGATTGCCTTCCTATCTCTTACCAGATCTCTTCAACACCACAAATAAGTAAAGGTAAAGGTTCCCCTCACACATATGTGCTAGTCATTCCAACTCTACGGGTGGTGCTCATCTCTGTTTCAAGCCAAAGAGCCAATGCTGTCCGAAGATGCCTCCATGGTCAATTGGCCAGCATGACTCAACAGACCGCACGGAACGCTGTTCGCTTCCCACCAAAGGTGGTTCCTATTTTTCTACTTGCATTTTTTAATGCATTCGAATTGCTAGGTTTGGCAGAAGCTGGGACAAGTAACGGGAGCTCACTCCGTTACGTGGCGCTAGGGATTCGAACTGCCGAACCTTTCTGATTGACACGTTCAGCATCTCAGCCACTGCGTCCCACCTGTCTAAATTTGGAACTCAGCCGACATGACAGCCTACCTCTCCCTTCCCTCCCAGACGTTTAGCTACAAACATTTAACAGCTTGTTCCCTGTCAACTCGGGATATTTATGAACGTTTGGCGCTTTTCATACCACAAGGGCCAACTGGTAGCAGAAGCATCCCCGCCAGAAGCACAATACAACACAGATGTTCACACGAACCTCAGGGAAACAGGCTTGGAATTTTGGCTCTTCGGCACAAGCAAAGTCACTTTCCAGAAGAGGTTCTAGCTCCATCAACGGTCCTGGGAAATGCTCCACGGCGCTTCCTGTGAGAGGTGGTTTGAAAGCCACTTTCAAACGGAAGATCCTTTTCAACGGTCCCATTGGGATTGTAACACCCAGGGGGGTGCCTCCTTTAGGTTAGTTTGGTATTTCAGAACTCCTCTGCAGAAATTTAAAAAGAAAAAAGAAAAGAAAGAAAGGCAATCTGGTCACCACGATGTTGACAATCTGGAAAGTGTGCAGAGAAGAGCGACAAAGTTGATAAAAAATCTGGAGGCTAAATTGCATGCTGAACAGTTGAGGGAGATAGCCCATCAAAGAGAAGGATTCAGGGGGACATAACTGTGTTCTGACTTAGGCTTCCCAAGAGCATGAAGCAAATTCCTGGTCCCGACAAAAAAAATCCTTTATTAATTTCCTATGAATTCTGCTCATTCACATCCAGCAAAATCTTTCAAGGGAGGATTTACAGTCACGGATATTATCTGTCTTGGAGAGCTGCCAGGCCGATATCTGCAGTACTTGGCAAGGAGTCTTGTAGAGTCACAAACCAATTAAGCGAACTTGTCTCCTGCAAACTCCACTCCCCTTTTGCTCCTCTTTTATTTCCTCTGGGAGGGCCATTCCTCATCCACCTTTGCCTTACTCCCAAATCTACCCTTGTTCTTCAGCTGTTCCCTTCGTCTGGCCACTCTGCGCATGCACACACTGGGAACAGGCTCCAGCTGTTCGTCTGCCTCACTGATGTCTGACTCTGAAGGCAGCTAATAACTGGCATATGGCTCTGGCCACCCCTCTGCCTCCGACACAGAGCCCTCATCAGAGCCTTCCCCAGACTCCAGAACTGGCCCATGTAGAGAACTGGTTCAGGGGCGTAGCAGGCCTGGGTCGCTGCTGGTTCCAGCGACCCATCCCACCACTACCAGTTCAGCTGAACTGGGCTGAATCAGCAGGAACCCACCACTGATCTAAATCTAATTATATTCAGAAGTTAAGTTCTGAAGCTTACTAAGAGTCCTCCTTACAAATGCAGATAATGATATTTGTTATGAATTCCCCTGAGCAAAATCTACACAACACAACCACATACATTTTTTTTATGCTTCCGTAATGATTTCCATGGGACTCCATTTTGAAAAATTATTCTCGCTCACTTCGTGGGGGAAAACACACAATAAAAACAGGATGAGGGAAGTAAATTCATTTTCTCGTCCCATTCTTTTGATCCTAGAGCTTGATTGATATCCCCTGACTGGCAACTTGCAGATTGTGAACCAAAAAAGTAAAGAAAAAAATGAACAAAAGCAAACAAACGAAACGCAGAGGTGAAATTAACAGTCTTGTTTCTCTCTCTGTAATTGCGGCCCGGGTGCTGTGCTTGTTTTTAATTATCTTTATTTACAACGGTCCCCTCTTACACACAAAGCCTTCGCTTTAAACCATGCAAGCCTCCTCTTAAGAACACAACAAACAAACTGTATATAATAAAGACGGCAAACACACACCAGTTTATTCATTTTTACGGTGACAGGAGCCGTGGTAATTTCCATATGGAAGGCTGTGCTTTAAAAAAAAAAAAGAGACCAAAACACTGTTTTTTGCTCAAACAAAAGGGGCCAATTCCGGTTTCTGCAGCAATAATATTTCTGGGAACTATGCTGCCCCGCTGGCATTTGGAGGTGTGTGTTTTGGTGAAAAGAAAGGAACCCACGCTTCAAAACTGCAGTCTGAAATCCGAAAGGAGGAGGAAGTGCGAGAAAAAGGCTCCTTCTGACCCCCAAGGTAACAGTATATACCAACAGTTTAAAATGAGAGAGAGGCTGAGCCAAGCATAAAAGTCCCTCAGTCTTTTGGCTTTTTTCCCCCCCTCCCGAAGTCCTTCAGCTAACAAACCTACATTTTGCAGACATCCTGAAGCAGTGCTGCAGGATCATTACATCGCCCATTAAATCTTATCCACCCCCTTTAAAAGGAGGTGGAAATCAGTGCTGCAGTGAGTATCGCTAAAGCTAGTTTGGCTGCCTCGGTTTAACTCCTTGCAGGCAGCAAAATCTCAAAGAAAGAAAAAGAAAGAAAGAAAGAAAGAAAGAAAGAGGGAGGGGGCAGGCAAGCAAGCAACAAAGAGAGGGAGGACGGACAGATGGAAGGAAGGCAGGAGGAAGGCAGGCAAGCAAGAAAAGGGAGGGAAGGCAGAGGAAGGTAAGAAAGAGGAAGGGAGGGAGGCAGGTAAGCAGGCAAGCAAGCAAGAAAGGGAGGGCAGAAGGAAGGAAGGCAAGCAAGCAAGAGAGAGAGGGAGGGAGGGAAGGAAGGAGGCAGGCAGGCAAGAAAGAGAGAGAGGGAGGGAGGGAGAGAGGAAGGAGGCAGGCGGGCAAGCAAGCAGGCAAGAAAGAGGGAGGACGGACAGACAGACGGAAGGCAGGCAGGCAGGTAAGCAAGAAAGAAAAAGAGAGGGAGGGAGGGCAGAAGAAGGAAGGCAGCAAGCAAGAAAAAGAGAGGGAGGAGGGCAGAAGGAAGGAAGGAAAGCAGGCAGGCACAGGCAAGAAAGAGGGAGGGGAGGGAGAGAGGAAGACTGGAGGAAGGCAGGCAGGCAGGCAGGCAAGAAAGAGGGAGGGAGGGAGAGAGAGGAAGACTGGAGGAAGGCAGGCAGGCAGGCAGAAAGAGAGGGAGGACGGACAGACGGAAGGAAGAAAGGAAGGAAGGCAGGCAAGCAAGGAAGAAAAAAAGGGAGGGAGGGCAGAAGGAAGGAAGGAAGGCAGGCAAACAAGTAAGAGAGAGAGGGAGGGAAGGAAGGAAGAAGGAAGGCAGGCAGGCAGGCAAGCAGGCAAGAGAGAGAGAGGGAGGGAGGAGACAGAGAGGAGGAAGGGAGGGAGGAAGGCAGGCAAGAACAATTAATCAATAGAATAATTTGACTCCAGAAGTTGTGGGTGCGCCAACACTGGAGTCTTTTAAGAAGTTGATTGGGCAACCATTTGTCTAAAATGGCATAGGGTCTCCTGCTTGAGCAGGGGGTTGGACTAGACAACCTCCATGGTCCCTTCCATCTCTGTTATTATATATTCTGAACCTTTGCATGCACGCCTATCGTTATCTTTCACAGTCTTGACAAACACTGCTAGTCCTCAAAGTATCAAAGAGAACTTTTTCTCCTGAAATCCAAATAGAAAGCCTCATTTTCTGTCTCTGTGAGAGCCCTTGACCTTCCCTTTCACATTTAACTGGTGGGGAGGCCCATCCCAACAACTGGTTTATATTGGAATTTTAGCCCCAGAAGCCTGAGGGAAAGGGGCAATTTTTAAAAAAGAAATTGAAGCCTCCTCATTACAGGTTAAACCCGAATTTTTTGTTGTTATGTACAGTTCTTTAGTGAGTCTTACCCCATTTCATGACCTTCCTGCCACAGTTGTTAGTGAATCACTGCCATTGTTATGATAGCAATACGGTTGTTAAGTGAATCTGTCTTCCTTCTTGTCTTCGCTTGTTGGAAGGTTGCAAAAGGGGGGGGTCAACGTGACCCCAGGACTCTGAAACCTTCCTAAATGTGAGTCAGTTGCCAAGGAGCCAAATTTTGTTCAATGATCCTGGAATGCTCTAATCACCGTGAGTATAAAAAAAATGGTCTTGTTATTGTGGCTCGCCAGTGGCCATCAGAGCTGGTGGTGGACTCAGACAGTGAGGAGGTTGGGAGGAACAGGGCCAGTCCTGGAGTCGGGGAAGGCTCTGCGTCGGAGGCAGAGATAGGGCCATGGCAGGGTGGGTTTCTCGCCCCGTTCCAACTGGTGCGGTTGGAACGGGGCCGGTGGCGTCCTTGTGCACGCCGGCGGGTGCACGCATGCGTACCAGTGTCTGTGCGATGCTCCAGCTGCTCCTGGAGGATTGCTCAGGCGCTGTATGCATCCTGCGCATGCGTGGAAGCGCAGAACTCGTCAAAACCAGGTAGGAGCGCGGGCGGCGGGTGGGCCCTTCGCCGTTCCCGGAATTTACTTACTTCCAGGTTCGCTGACCAACCGGTTCGCAGGGACCGCCGCGAACCAGTTGAAACCCACCCCTGGGCCATGGCCGTCTGACATTATCAGCTACCTTCTGAGTCAGAGGTCAGTGGGCAGAAGAATAGCTGGAGCCTGTTCCTGATGTGCGCATGCACAGAGCTGCCAGGAGAAGGGAGCAGTTAAGGGAACAGGGCTGACTCTAGAGTAAAGGCACAGGTGGATGGTGAATGGCCCCTCCCATAGAGAATAAAGAGGAGCAAAAGGGGAGTGGAGTTTGCAGGGGACAATTAATTCGCTTCATTAGTGTGAAGATTTGTTCGTGACTCTCAGAGACTCCTTGCCAAGTATTTCTTTTTGTACAGCATTGTGCTTGGAAGACATCGGCCTGGCAGCTCTCCAAGCCTGATAAGGTCTGTGGTTGTAAATTCACTCTTGAAAGACTGTTTGCCGGGACTTTGCTGGATGTGAATGAGAGGAATTCGCATTAGCTTAATAAAAAGGGTTTTTTTTTTGTTGGGACAAGGAGTCTGCTTCGTGATTTGGGGAAGCCTAGGTCAGAACATGTAGTCACTTTTTCAGTGTTGCTGTAACTTTGAACGCTCACTAAATGAATAGTTGCAAGTCATGAACCACCTGTGCAGTTGTAGTAACAATCATGCAACAGGTAGTAAAATTCTGGTTCTCAGCAAAAAAAAAAAAAACATACATTGTGGCCACGTGACCACAGAACACGGCAACAGAGGTAGTAAATGTGGCAGGTTGTTGAGCACCCAAAATGTGACCACAGGATCACCAGGAGAGGTGAAGCCATCCATTGGAATTGGTTATCTGTTGGGTGGGATCCGTTGTAACTTTAAACAGTCACTTAATGGCCCGTCATCAATCAAGGACTCCTTTTAATTGACAGATTTTGGTTAAAGATCAGAAGACTGCCTGGTTCTAGTACAGGGTTCTTTTCCAGAGCAAATAACAAAATAAGTAATTAAGAGAGATATTTTGCAACTGCAATTTTAAGGAGACTCCCCTGACACCGAAGTGGTAATTATGTTCCACTTCAATATCTTCATGAGACAGAATGGGGATTAAATAATTTTCAGTTCTGCAGTGCTTCATCTTCTGTTTAAGGAGAGTCCTTATACTTACGTGATTCCCTTTAAATATTGAAAATGATGACTTATACAGGGGAGATGGGATATTTCTCTTAATTATTCCATCCCCAATCTATCTCTCTACCAAGAAAGATCTGAGAGCCAACGGTTTCCTCTTGAGATCTTTGTTGTTGTCATTGTTGTTAATTGCGAAGGTCATGTCCGACCCATCACGACCCCATGGACAACATTCCTCCAGGCCTTCCTGTCCTCTACCATCCCCTTGGAGTCCATTTAAGCTCACACCGACTGCTTTGGTGACTCATCCAGCCACCTCATTCTCTGCCTTCCCCTTCTTCTTCTTGTGCCCTCCATCTTTCCCAGCATGAGGCTCTTCTCCAGGGAGTCCTTCCTTCTCCTTAGGTGGCCAAAGTACTTGAGTTTCCTCTTCAGGATCTGGCCTTCTAAAGAGCAGTCAGGGTTTATCTCCTCTAGGACTGACCGGTGGATCGCCTTGCAGTCCAAGGGACTCACAAGAGTTTTCTCTAGCACCAGAGTTCAAAGGCCTCAATTCTTGGTGCTCAGCCTTCCTTATGGTCCAACTTTCACAGCCATCCATGGCAACTGGGAAAACCATAGCCTTGGGATCTTACTTGCCTCAAATCCTAGATTAGGGCTAGAAAGAGACATTTCCTCTGTGTTTCTCCTTTCTGGCTCTTGTCATGCAATTTGAAGTCATCTGATTATCATTTGTGATCCTTCTCAGATGGCTTCCAACAGGCAAGGTCATTGGGGAGATGTGGATTCGCTTAACCAGGTGTGATTCTGTTAACCATTGCAGTGATTCGCTTAATAACTATGGCAAAAAGGATTATTGAATTAGGCGTGACTCACTTAAGAACTGCCTCGCTTTGCAACACAAATTCTGGTATCAATTGTAGTCATAAGTTCAAGGATTACCTGTAACTTCTTCCAAAGAAGATAATTGGAGAGAAAGCATCATGGATGGTGTGCGATAGCCTTAATTTACTCAGTTACCAGGTGGAGAAAGGCAGGTTAGAAAAACCTCACAACCACACTTTCCTCTCCAGTTGGCTACACTGTCTTGATGTCCTTCAACTTCCACCATGCTGATGTTTTCAGGAGCCAAGCTCCTATTGCTAAAAGCAAGGAGAAATGGTTATAGAACTATCAAGTTGAGTCAAGGCAATTGGGCTTCTTTCCTTTTTGGGTTGAAATGTATCTTTACTTATCCAAATAGCTTCTTCAGTCTGAGCTCAGACTGAAGAAGCTACTTAAGGAAGTAGCAGATGTTTCAACCCCCCCCAAAAAGAAAAGAAGTCTAGCTGCCTTGACTCAACTTCCAGACAGTTCTACAACCCATTTCTCCTTGCTTCAGTGCTTCCAGACAACTCAACCACAATGACTGAGAATCTTCATCAATGGGTTCAGTAAGGCAGAAGTGAGAGGGAAGGAGAAAGGAAAGAAAGAAGATGAGGAAGGAAATAAGGAGAAAGGTGGAAGGAAGGAAGGAGAGGGAGGAAGGAAGGAGAAAGGCAGAAGTGGGAGGGAGAAAGAGAAAGGAAGATACAGAAGAAATAAGGGAGAGAGGTGGAAGGAAGGAAGGAAGGAAAGAAGTGAGAGGAGGGAGAAAGGAAGGAAGGAAAGAAAATAAGGAAGGAAATAAGGAGAAAGGTGGAAGGAAGGGAGGAAGGGAGGAAGAAAGGAAGGGAAAGAAGTGAGAGGAGGGAGAAAGGGAAAGGAAGGAAAGAAGATAAGGAAGGAAAGGAGGAGGAGGGAGGGAGGAAGAAAAGAAGGAAGGAGAAAGGCAGAAGTGAGAGGGAGGGAGAAAGAGAAAGGAAGGAAAGAAGATACAGAAGGAAATAAGGAGAAAGTAGAAGGAAGGAAGGGAGGGAGGAAGGAAGAGAAAGGCAGAAGTGAGAGGGAGGGAGAAAGGGAAAGGAAGGAAAGAAGATAAGGAAGGAAATAAGGAGAAAGGTGGAAGGTGGAAGGGAGGGGGGAGGAAGAAAAGAAGGAGAAAGGCAGAAGTGAGAGGGAGGGAGAAAGAAAAAGGACGATACAGAAAGAAATAAGGAGAGAGATGGAAAGAAGGAAGGAAGGAAGGGAGAGAAAGGCAGAGAAGTGAGAGGGAGGGAGAAAGGGAAAGGAAGGAAAGAAGATAAGGAAGGAAAGGAGGAGGAGGGAGGGAGGAAGAAAAGAAGGAAGGAGAAAGGCAGAAGTGAGAGGGAGGGAGAAAGAGAAAGGAAGGAAAGAAGATACAGAAGGAAATAAGGAGAAAGTAGAAGGAAGGAAGGGAGGGAGGGAGGGAGGGAGGGAGGAAGGAAGAGAAAGGCAGAAGTGAGAGGAGGGGAGAAAGGGAAAGGAAGGAAAGAAGATAAGGAAGTAAGTAAGGAGAAAGGTGGAAGGTGGAAGGGAGGGGGAGGAGAAGAAAAGAAGGAGAAAGGCAGAAGTGAGAGGGAGGGAGAAAGAAAAAGGACAATACAGAAAGAAATAAGGAGAGAGGTGGAAAGAAGGAAGGAAGGAAGGGAGAGAAAGGCAGAAGTGAGAGGGAGGAGAAAGGAAAAGGAAGGAAAGAAGATAAGGAAGGAAAGGAGGAGGAGAGAGGGAGGAAGAAGGAAGGAAGGAGACTGAATCTCTCGTGCAAAGATTAGCATTTTTAGAACCTGGAAAGAAGGACATTTGGAAAAGAGAGGTGTTTGTTTAAGACAGTTTCTCCTGAGAGAGAAATATTACACTAGATCTTTTTATCACTGTCTTGAATCTTTGCCAGTGTACACAATCCATTTGCAATGTTAGAAACTCACAAAGCCCTTGACAGAAGCGGTGCACCATTATTCACCTGTCTCAAAGGAGGACGCCTAAAACGGAAAGAACAGGTATCTATTTTTCATTCAGAGTTGAAATACCTTCCCCATTTACGTGGTCCCATTCAGAAAACCCCCAAAGTGGAACCGAGATTTGGGACTAGGGGGAAAGGAAGATTTCAGGAATAGAGAGTAAACGTTCCATATATTTTCTGCAAAATACCCATATTTGGTATCATCTATTAAGGGATGCGGTGGCTCAGTGGCTAAGGCGCTGAGCTTGTCGATCGGAAAAGTCAGCAGTTCGAATCCCTAGCGCCAAATACACAACGTTTTGTACGTAACAAGAATGATACAATTTGCCATATGCTCTTTCTTGTTGGTTCAGTGGGAGGGAAGAGATTAAGAGATACAAGGACCGCTAATGCTCCATCCTTTGGCAATTTTATTCTTTGTTTGGGAAATGTCAGGAAAGGTTACTCAAACATTTGTCTTTGGTTTTCTAGCCCACATAGCAACGAGGGAGAGATGACAAAAAAAAGAAAGCTTCTTCTCTGTCTATGTATCAATTCACTTTTGGGAAAAGCGCCTGTCAGCCTTTAAAAAAAACAGAATAGGAGGCACAAAATGGTGGTAGCTACATCTGACTGGCCTTGTGTGGGCTCAGAAGCTCCATGGGGCAGTGGTGAAATCTATTTTTTTTCTCTACCAGTTCTGTGGGTGTGGCTTTGGGGTGTCATGTGACTGGGTGGGCGTGGCTATGTAGTCGTTTGACTGGGTGGGCGTGGCTATGTAGTCAAGTGATTGGGGGGTGTGGCTATGTAGTCATATGACTGGGTGGGCATGGCTATGTAGTTATGTGACTGGGTGGGCGTGGCTATGTAGTCATGTGAGTGGGTGGCCGTGGCTATGTAGTCATGTGACTGGGTGGGCGTGGCTATGTAGTCATATTACTGGGTGGGCGTGGCTATGTAGTCATTGACTGGGTGGGCGTGGCTATGTAGTCAAGTGACTGGGTGGGCGTGGCTATGTAGTCAAGTGACTGGGTGGGCGTGGCTATATAGTCATGTGACTGGGTGGACGTGGCTATGTAGTCATGTGGGTGGGCGTGGCTATGTAGTCATGTGACTGGGTGGGCATAGCTATGTAGTCATATGACTGGGTGGGCATGGCTATGTAGTCATGTGACTGGGTGGGCATGGCTATGGAGTCATGTGACTGGGTGGGCATGGCTATGTAGTTATGGACTGGGGTGTGTGTCAAAAGACAGAACCTCACTTTAACAATGTCCTACTGGAGCAGGGGTTTGGATTAGATGATCTCCATGTCCCTTCTAGCCCTGGATTGCTGTGCTCTTTCAAGGTATCCTCTGACACTGAGTCTAGTGCAGGAGGTCATGTGCGGGCGGGCCACGCCCATAATGCTCTGACCACTACCCAGCACACACGTGCTTCCCCCCCCTCCTCCATTTTGGGGTGTGCTTTTTCGCCCTCCCTAGGCTCGAGGCTTTCTAGGCACCTGGGGAGGGCAAAAACAGCCCCTCCCACCCTCCCGGAGACTTCAGGAGCTTCCCTGAATCCTCCGGAGCACGAAAAACCGGCCCTATGGGCAAACCGAAAGTTCAGGAACGGACTTGCAGTTTGCTCGTAGGATCAGTTTTTGCCCTCCACAGCCTTCAGGGAAGCCTCCTGAATGCTCCGGAGGGGAAAAACTGGCCTACGAGCAAACTGGAAGTCCGTTCCCAAACTTCCGGTTTGCCTCTAGGCCAGTTTTTCATGCTCCAGAGGCTTCAAGGAAGCCTCCGGAGGGCAAAAAATGGCCTCAAAAGAATCCCAAAGTCAGCTGGCCAGCACACGCATGCGCGCTGGAGCTGACAGGGCAAGCCTTGTGTGCCCTAACAAATGGCTCTGCATTCCACCTGTGGCACACGTGCCATAAGTTCGCCATCACGGGTCTAGTGCCAGGTTTGTGGTCCTTCCTCCCTCTCCTTTTTCCTTCCTTCCCTCCCTCCCTCTCCCTCCTCCCTCCCTCCCTCCCCCCCCCCCCTCTCTCTCTCTCTCTCTCTTTTTCTTTCTTTCTTTCTTTCTTTCGCAGCACCTCCCATTTTTTGCCTAGCCTTCTGGGAGCAAAAACGGACCAGAAATGCTTAAAAATATTTTTTCCTACCATCGCTAGCACAGCTGATCGTCGGAACCTTTTTTTACTTCATTAAGCATTTTTTTTACTACTGGTTCAGGCGAACCAGCCCGAACCGGTAGCATTTTCACCCATGCAATGGGGTCAGTTCTTGTTAGTACTTGATCGAGATCTCAAAAAATCCTAGGATTGAAGGTTTAAGTGGGACGTTAAAAACCATCAAGGAAGAAAGTAATGGAAAGTCAAAACCCACATGGATCATTCAGCTAGTAAACTAGTCTAGCATTCATGGAGTCACAGTGTTGGAAGGGATCTTGGAGGTGGCAAGCAGACAGGTGGCATGCAGAGCCCACTCCGCGGGCACCCAAGGCATTGCCCCAACTCAGCTCCACCATGCATGTGCGTGTGCTTCCGGCCTGATTTTCAGGTCACTGCTGCGCATGCACAAGGGATGGGGCGCATGTGGGAGACACGTGCGCATCCGCAAGGGGGGGTAGGGTGATTGCACATGTATGCACAAAGGCAGGAGGAGCGCAGAGGGGTGTGGCATGGCCTCCCCCATGGCCCATTTTTTGTACCAGGAGGCTGGGGCTGCCTTGCACACAAACGGGGTGGAGCAGGTTGCACGCACATGCACAGGGGGTGGAAGGGGGGGGTCACGCATGTATGTGCAGGGTATGTGGGGGGGTGTCACGTATGCATTGCATTATGGGTGCGGGCATGCGCCTTATCTCGTTTAGAGCACTGCCAGATAATGAGTTTCCAAACACAGGGCAAAGCAAAACTTGGCACAGAGCCTCTTATAATCACAAACAGAACTTCCCACTCTTCACACAACCAATGAATTATTTCCTGCAAAAGCCCTCTCCCCATTGGTTCCTCTTTTGTTTCCTATGGGAGGGGCCAATCACCTCCAAGGTGTGCCTTTACTCTGAAGTTCTCCCTGCTTCCTTAGTTCCTCTTGTCTTCTGGCAGGTCTGCGCAGGCGCACACTGGAACAGGCTCAGCTGTTCTTCTGCCTCACTGCTGTCTAACTCCCTCTCTCTGCCTCCGACGTAGAGCCCTCGCCTGAGCTTTCCTCAGCCCCCAGGACTGGCCCATGTTCCTTCCCAACCTCCTCACGGTCCAACTCCGCTGCCAGCTCCCCTGGCCACTGGTGGGCCACAACACCTCAACAAAATTGAGTTTGACACCCCTAGACCAGACATACCTAGTCCCCTCAATTGTTCATCAAACAGCTTAGTCTCCGGACCTGTATCATCTTTGTTGCTCTTCTCTGTAATCTTTCTACAGCTGTGATGTTGAACCAATGGCAAGAGTGCCAGGAGGTGGCACGCAACCCCTCTCTGATGGCACATGAGCTGTCACCCCAGTTCAGCTCTACCACATGTGGCCGCACACCTCCTGCGGGCCATCTGGTCTTCAGGTCTCTGCCACGCATGTGGGGAGAACGGGGGGGTCAAGTGTGCATGCACAGGAGGTATGGGGCATGCACGAGAGGGCGCATTGCATGCTTTGGGCACTCCAACCGAAAAGGTTAGCCATCACTGTTCTAGAGTCTCAGCATTTTTTTGCCTTGTGTTTATATGGAAAACAAGTCAAATGCTTCAGAACTGCTGCCCTGTAATGGATATGCCATGTTCATACATGTAGCTGTGTCCCTTGATATTCACAGGAGCTACCTTTCAGACAACACTAAGGTCTAATAAGTTCCCAAATAATCGGGCATAAACAAACACACTTTATAAAAACCTTATAAAAACCTGTCCAAAATTTTCAGCATGCACAGCACGTACCAAAACGGACTCAAAAGTGTGAATGTGTAAGGCTTTCCACAAAGGTCGCTATACATATTTCCAAACTATGGCTATTTGCAACTGCAGATAATGAGAATGCAAAATAATAAGAGCTGCCAGGATGTGGGTACACGCACTTCCCTATAAAGAAAGAGCAGGCCTAGGGGGAAAAAATAATAATAATTGAATTAATAACTGGCAATTAGAATTAATTGCCTGTAAAATAAGGTGACCCATTTTGAAAAATGGTTGTTTTCCCGTCTGCATATGCTAACCATTTTTCCCTCTCTGATGCATACACGCGAACCCTTTTCTCCCATACAAGCAACACACAAATATTACGGCAGCAAATACAAAAACAGAAAAACGGTGGGGACTGAAGGAAGCTGGAAGGGGGGATGGAAAGAGGAACAGAAGAGAGGAACCAAACTTCATGGAATTAAAGCAAAGGGGAGAATCATTTTTCGCGAAAGAAAAGAAAAACTGAACCACTATTTTCAGAATACCAAGTGTTAAGGGACTCTCGGTAGTTTCTCCCTAGTTTCCTAGGATCTGCATGAGCAAGGGGCTGGACTAGAAGACCTCCAAGGTCTCTTCCAGCTCTATTCTGATTCTGAAATCTCCAGACAAAGACCCCTCTCAAGCAACAGCTGGTCTTCCCAGATGTCTACATTTGCAGCAAAATATCAGCAGTCATTTGTTCGTTCCTTACATCCAATAATCCTTATTTTTGTCTTACCGGATTCTCCTTTCTCAATTTATTTGATCAATCTTTAGTCATCCTATCACATGGATAAGCACAGGTAATCCTCAACTTGCGACCATAACTGTTTTTCAGTTGCTCAGAGAGACAGTTGTTAAGTGGGTTTTGCCCCATTTTATGACCTTTCTGGATGCAGCGGTTAAGTGAATCACTGCAGTTGTTAAAGTCAGTGACACGGTTGCTAAGTGAATCGGATTTCCCCCATTGACGTGGCTTATCAGAAGGTCGCAAAAGGGGATCACGTGACCCCCCCAGGACACTGCAGCCATCATAAATGCGAGTCAGTTGCCAAGCTTCTGAATTCTGATCGTATGACAATGGCGGCACTTGATGGGTGTGAAAAATGGTTGTAAGTCACATTTTTCTGTTTTAACTTCAAATGGTCACTGATCGGACTCTTGTAAGTGGAAGACTAGATGTATGTTTGTATGTCCTGACTGCCCCCTTAAAAATAAGTCAATAGCATAATATCCTGACATTTTAAATGTCAAAATAGATCCTTTTGTAGGCTGTATAAGGATTGTGTTTTTCTTTGGCGGGGGGCAGAGGTGGGTTCCTACCGGTTCGCACCTATTCGGTAGAACCGGTTCGTCAAATCTACCGAACCGGTTAGAAGAGGTTCCACCAGTGGACCCGGAAAAGCAGGCCACACCTACAGAAGAGGTCCCAATTTTTTTGAAACCCACCACTGGTCCTTGATATGATTATTCTACACTATCATGCTCCTATTTATAAAACTCAGTGCCTCTGTGAAACGTAAGGAGGACTACTGCATTTGTGGTGTAATCAGAACATTGTGTGTGTTGAAGTTGTTTTAACGCAAACCCAAAGATGCCTTTTTAAAACAACTCTACATCATATTCTTATGCATGCCAGTGCTGTGTGTAGGTAATTTAAGGTGGTTCTGACAAGTGTTGTCAGCATCTTCATATCCGGGTCACATGGGTGGCAAGCCACTCCCATCCAGTCCACATGGGCGGCAAGCCACTCCCACAAAGGAAGCCACACCCACAGAGTAGGTTTCGAACAATTTTTGAAACTCACCACTGGCGGGGGTGTCATGAGGGCCAACAGGGTGGGCGTGGCCAGGGTGGGGTGGGCCATGCGGGACAATTCTGGGCCTATCACAGGCCAGATCTAGCCCGCGGCCCCCGTGTTTAACACATCTGCGACACGCTTGACAGTTTTCATCCCAATCCATCTGCAAGCACGCTCGATAACTGTGACAGAATTGACAACTGTAGCTTTGCTAAGCCTTGCAACGACAACACGAGATCTTGATATGACAACACTTGCGTTCCTTCCACAGAAGTACTTACCGGGAAACATGCAGTATCAGCAGCAAGTAGAAGACGAAAAAGAGATTATGGGTGTACCAAAATATGTCATAATCTGAAATCCTGCAAAGACCAAAAGGAACAGATAAATTACCGGGGAATCAAACAATTTTTCATGGTTATGTTCTCAGCGCTGAGTGGACCAACATTTAATTACTCGAACCTGGATTTATTCCAGAGGATTGTTGTTGGTTGTTTTTTTTAAAAAATTTATTTTCTTTCTAAAAGAAAAGTGTTTTAAAAGCAAATACATGATTGTTTACCCCCCCCCCCAGAGTATTTTTTGCAAAAGAGATTTTTTTTCTAAAAGGCGAGAGGAAAAGAGGAAAAAATGAGGAAGAAATGACAATTCTTTTCAAATACTTAATTGGATGCTAAACACAGAAACATGTAAAGGTCTGTCCTTCATCATTTTAGAGTGCAGGATATGGAATAATGGATCTAAGAATAATGGATTTCAGTTACAGGAAAGGCAGACACCGAATGATTGTTAGAAGACATTTCTTAACAGTAAGTGCCGTTTGACAAGGCAATCAATTATCTTGAGAAATGGTGAACTTCTCTTTCAATTAGAATTTGGAAAGTTATATTTTGGGAACAGTTTAATTTTGGATTCCTATACTGAGCGGTTTGATGTTGAGTCTTTGGAAAAAGTGCAAAGAAGAGCAACTAAGATGATTAAAAGACTTGGAGTCTAAAACATTCTACATTTAGGCAAGGAAAACGAATGCACAGGTACAGGATAGGTGGTACCTTGCTCATAGCAGTAACTGTGAGAGGGATCTTGGAGTCCTAGTGGACAACCATTTAAAGATGAGCCAGCAGTATGCAGCAGCTGCCAAAAAAGCCAACCTAGTTCTAGGCTGCATAAACAGAGGGATAGAATCAAGATCACGTGAAGTGTTAATACCACTTTATAAAGCCTTGTTAAGGCCACACTTGGAATACGGCATTCAGTTTTGGTGCCACGATGTAAAAAAGATGTGGAGACTCTAGAAAGAGTGCAGAGAAGAGCAACAAAGATGATTAGGGGACTGGAGACTAAAACATATGAAGAGCGGTTGCAGGAACTGGGTATGTCTACTTTAATGAAAAGAAGGACTAGGGGAGACATGATAGCAGTGTTCCAATATCTCAGGGGTTGCCACAAAGAAGAGGGAGTCAAGCTATTCTCCAAAGCACCTGAGGGCAGAACAAGAAGCAACGGGTGGAAACTAATCAAGGAGAGAAGCAACTTAGAACTGAGGAGGAATTTCCTGACAGTTGGAACAATTAATCAGTGGAACAGCTTCCCTCCAGAAGTTGTGAATGCCCCAACACTGGAAGTCTTTAAGAAGATGTTGGATAGCCATTTGTCTGAAACAGTATAGGGTTTCCTGCCTAAACAGGGGGTTGGACTAGAAGACCTCCAAGGTACCTTCCAACGCTGCTGTTGTATATGGATATGAAGAACGGTTGCAGGATTTGAGTTTGAGCTAGTCTAGAGAAAGAAGCATTAGGGGGGAGACTTTGTTGAAAGCCAGCTGGGACAGTTGTAAACCATGATCCTGTTACCTTGTTATGTTGCAACTATCATTAATACGTGCCAGTTGATGAGCATACAAATGTTCTTCATGTGAGTACGGGGATACTGCACAAGTCACATGAAAACCACTCATCTTTTGTTCACCGCTGTTATAACTTCGAACATAGCTGTTGTAACATCGAACAGTTGTTAAATGAATGCTTGTAAGTCAAGAACTATCTGCTGTCTGGGGGATTTTGGAAATCCACAGCTCCTAAAATTGATGTCAGTGGTGGGATGCAACCGGTTTACTGGTAACAACCGGTTTGGTGAGTGCACGATTCGCGCACGTGGGCGCCTTACAAGCAGCATTCAAAAGGCAATCTTTTTAAGTCTCAAAACTTAACTTCTGTGTCAGCACCTGTGTGTAAAACAGCTGGCGCGCGGCAATCCCTGGTGCCGCGCGAATCAGCTGAGCTAAAAAAACAGGGAAATATAGGACAGGAAATTGCAGGGGCCTATGGGTGGGAGCAAATACTCACTGGCACTATCGGTTCACCTGAACCAGTCCAAACCGGCTGAATCTGACCCCTGGTTGATAGAAGAGAAGAGAAGAGAAGAGAAGGGAATGGAATGGAATAGAAAGGAATAGAAGAGAACAGAATAGAATACAGAATAGAATAGAATACAGAATAGAATAGAATAGAATAGAATAGAATAGAGAAAAAATAGATCAGAATAGAATAGGATAGGATAGAATAGAAAATTGGAATGAAGAATAGAACTAGAACTAGATAGAATAGAACACAGGAGAATACAGAAGAAAAGAGAATAGAATAAAATAGATTTCTTTATTGGCCAAGTGTGATTGGACACACAAGGAATTTGTCTTTTGGCTCTCAGTGTACATAAGGAGAATAAATACATTCATCAAGAACAAAAAATACAACACTAAGTGATAGTCAAGGGTTACTAATAAGCTATCAAATTGTATTAGGAAACAAATAAAAGCAATATAAATTGTAAAGATACAAGCAACATGGTTATAGTCATAAGTGGGGAGACATAGATACTACGAAGGAAGAGAAGAATAATAGTAATGCATTCTTAGTAAATTATTGACATTATTTGAGGAAATTAGTTGTTAAGCAGAGTGATGGGGTTTGGGGGGAAAAACTCCTTATGTCTACTTGATCTGGGGTGCAGAATGTGGTTGAGTAACCCTCCTCTGGAGCATTACAGAGGTTGAAAAGAAATCTGAGGCACCCAGTCTAAAAAAAGAAACCCACTGTATGCCATTTGCATCTGAACATTTTGTTTTAGTCCCTTTCCTACATTTATGTGCTGTATGATGGAAACAAAAATAGCCAGAGTAATTATTGTAATCCTTGCATTCAGTTTCAGTTCTGTCCCTTGGCATTTTCTTTTGCATTGATTACACCCGAAAAGCTCTTTTTAGCAGCTGTTGGCATTCCTTGACATTCCTCCCTTATCCAGTTTCACTTTTTTTTGACAATGGAAACTCTGAGGTCCCTTTAAAAATTCATTGTGGTGATATGTTCTTCCATCTATTTCTTCCATGCATCTTCTCACATTGTTTATGCGTACCCATACCGGCTTTTTTTTTTTTAAAGCTTCATCCTTTTTGCCTCAGGCAACAATGCATACACAATATTTTACCTTAGTGTTTTCCAACTACTTGAAGATGTGTGTACTTCAACTCCCAGAATTCCCTAGCTAGGCATTCTGGGAGTTGAAGTCCTCACCTTCCTTCCTTCCTTCCTTCCTTCATTCATTCATTCATTCATTCATTCATTCATTCATTCCCCTCTTCTTTCTTTCTTTCTTTCTTTCTTTCCTTCCTTCCTTCCTTCCTTCCTTCTTTCTTTCTTTCTTTCTTTTCCATAAACCTTTTGAATACAGTGTATTGTCAGGACATATCATTTACAAAAAAGCAACAAGAGAACAAAAAGAAATATCAACATATATATTAATGATAACAATTGTGTAACAGAATAATTTTAACTAGATTCCTCTTTATATTAGCTTATTTGTAAGTCTGTTAATTATATTAGCATATTTATAATTATAAACCACCTTTATATTTGATTAAGAGATGCAATAATCTTTCTTCATCTAATTTCTACCCTTACTTTAACCACTCGTAAGTCTATTCCACGTTAAGTAATATTCTGTGTTGTCTCTGTCCTTTATTTTTAATGTCAATATGTCCATCTCTGCACAGTCTAATATTTTCTGAATTACATCCTCATCTAATGGAGTGTTCTCATTTTTCCAATATTGTGCAAATACAATCTTTGCTGCTGTCAATAAATGCAAAACTAAATGTATAGTCCCTTATTATAGTCCTCCGGCATTATATCCAACAAAAATATTTCCTGGAGAGAAGGAGGAGAGGAAAGTGGAGAGAGGAAGAGGAAGTAGAGACGAGAAGGATGACAGAGGGAAGAAAGGAGGTAGCGATGGGGAGGAGAGAGGGAGAAGAAAGAGATGGATAGGGTACAAATATGTTGTATGGAGAGCAGAAGAGCCAATAATTGTTTTTGGGAGTTGATGGTAAGACAAATTGATGTAAACATTTAACAATATAACATAATTTTGGTTACATAATAGTATACATGTGGTTATTTGTTATGAAAATGAAAAAATAAAAAAAACTTATATATATATAAAAAAATATTTCTGGTCCACACAATTTCAAGTGGCCAAGAAAGTGAAACAACTGTTTTGCTTGTTTGAACAGTTAAACCAATGCTTCATACAGTGGTCAGATTGAATCTTACCTAATTGCATAAGTGGATGCGGTAGACATGAGGAATAAGATTAGCACCATAAGGACACCGGTTAATCCAGGAACTGAAACAAAAGCAAAACAGAATAACTATAAATTGTACTGAAGGTCTACTTTTCACTTGGCACTATTATAAAAATGACAGCGGTTAAAGCCACATGCTTTAGACCAGAACAGTTAGCCCTCTTTGATTTTAATGGATTTATTGGAAATATGATTACTTGAAGTGGTGCGGTGGCCTAGAGGTAGAGTTCTCGCCTCACAATCAGGAGGCTGTGAGTTTGATCCTAGGTAGAGGCAGATATTTCTCTCTCTGGGCACACTGTGAATATATCTGCTGAACAAAACTCCGCATTGGCAACAGGAAAGGCATCTGGCCATTCAAACACTCTGCTAGCTCCATTCAGTTTCACAGACTTCACTGATTAGGGATTAGGGGGGTCGTTAAAAGATGATGATGATGATTTGAAATATGACTACTTCTGGATCCACTGGGTACAATTTTAAACATCCCATTCATTTGAGCACACGAGAAAAGGGAAAGTATGATAAGATTTCTGACAGGAAAATTAATTACAGGTAGTCCTTGGCTTACAAACATATTTGACCCCAAATTTTTTGTTGCCAAGCGAGACAGTTTTTAAGTGAATTTGATCCACTTTACGACCTTTCTTGCCACAGTGGCAAGAAAGTGATTCTTTGCAATTAGTAACATGGTTATTAAGTGAATCCGCCTTTCCCATTAATTTTGCTTCTCTGAAAGTTGCTGAAGGTATTTTAGGACACTGCAACTATCATAGACTTTATAGATTCTCAGTCATCCAGGTCATGGTTGTCTCAAAGGTGCTTTTTCAGGAGGAAACTGGACTTAGAGCCGAGGTGGCGCAGTGGTTAAATGCAGCACTGCAGGCTACTTCAGCTGACTGTAGTTCTGCAGTTCGGCTGTTCAAATCTCACCGGCTCAGGGTTGACTCAGCCTTCCATCCTTCCGAGGTGGGTAAAATGAGGACCCGGATGTTGTGGGGGCAATATGCTGACTCTGTAAACCGCTTAGAGAGGGCTGAAAGCCCTATGAAGCGGTATATAAGTCTAACTGCTATTGCTACTTTCTTGTTTTTTTTCTTTTAAAGACATTTTGCTTTCACTCTTGGATGAGAAACGAAACATCTTCAAAGAAAAAAACAAGAAAGTCCAATTGCCTCCAGAAAAAAACACCTTTGGTGCAACTGTCCTAAATACATTTTTTTGAAATGCACAATGATTGCATGCATCACGGACACAAAGACACAATCAGACAGCCCCGAGGATGAATGGCAGTGCTGGTATTAAGAGCCCCAATTTTGTTTCTGTTTTTCAAAGCTCCATCCAGAGGTTTTGTTGCATAATTCAACAAAGCATCTTCTCAGTTACCTGTTGCAAAAAGGAATTTCCTGGGATCCTAGAAAGCAGAGACAGACACAAACAGTATGAATGATTTAGCAAGGCAGGAATAAGTCCATCAGTATTCTTAGCCAGAGGCATGTTTCTGGAGATAAATTGCTGAGCTTGACTACAAACAAGCTGTCTAAATCATATAATATCTCTTATCTGAACCTTTTTTAAAAATGTTGGTCAGAAACTGTGGGGGATGGAGTATACGCCTCCTAAGCAATTAGGAGTGAAAATGGAAGGATAGATAGAGATAGATAGATGATAGATAGATAGATAGATAGATAGATAGATAGATAGATAGATAGATAGATAGATAGATAGATAGATAGATAGATAGATAGATAGATAGATTGATAGATTGATAGATAGATAGATAGATAGATAGATAGATAGATAGATAGATAGATAGATGATAGATAGATAATGATAGATAAAGGATAGAGGATAGAGGATAGATAGATAGATAGATAGATAGATAGATAGATAGATAGATAGATAGATAGATGATAGATATAGATAGATGATAGATAGTGATAGATAAAGGATAAGGGATAGAGGATAGAGGATAGATAATAGATAGATAGATAGATAGATAGATAGATAGATAGATAGATAGATAGATAGATAGATGATAGATATAGATAGATGATAGATAATGATAAAGGATAGAGGATAGAGGATAGATAATAGATAGATAGATAGATAGATAGATAGATAGATAGATAGATAGATAGATAGATAGATACGTAGATACATTGTGGTTTACCACAAACCATAATGGCTGGATTTGCAAGTCAAACTAATGATATTATATAGATAAAGGTTCCCATCGCACATATGTGCTAGTCATTCCTGACTCTAGGGGTTGGTGCTCATCTCCGTTTCAAAGCCAAAGAGCCAGAGCTGTCCGAAGATGTCTCCGTGGTCATGTGGCTGGCATGACTAAATGCCGAAGGTGCAAAGAACGCTGTTACTTTCCTACCAAAGGTGGTTCCTATTTTTCTACTTGCATTTTTGCATGCTTTCGAACTGCTAGGTTGGCAGAAGCTGGGACATGTAACAGGAGCTCATTTCGTTACGCGGCGCTAGGGATTCGAGCCGCCGAACTGCCGACCTTTCTGATCAACAAGCTCAGCATTTTAGCCACTCAGCCACCGCACCCCTCTGACCAATCACGTCCCTCTGGATAGTAGAAGTTTATTAAAGCAGACGTGCTGTCTACTATCTGGATAGCAGAAGTTCATTAAAGACTTCTCACTGCCTGGCTGCCAAAGGTTCGCTCCACTCACTTCACCACGGTAGCTGGCTGCATTGAGTGCGAGGAACTCTTCGCTGTAATTCACAGAGAAGTTCAAGGCATTCACCAGGTGGGCCGCCACATGGATGACTAAAACAGAACAAAGAGATCATTTCACCAAAATGCAAAGTGGAGAGTTTTCCCCCCGAATCTTCATTCCACTCTTGCAGAACGCAGGTTCAACCTTGCAAACAAGTTCAAGATTTTTTACCGAGATTCTCAGGCCTCCAGATCATGGGTATCTCAAAAGCGCTTTTTCCCCCCCAGAAGGCAACTTTGATTTGATTTGATTTGATTTATTGCATTTCTATGCCGCCCTATTCCCAGAGGGACTCAGGGCGGCTCACAAACCAAAGTAAGGGGGGGGAATACAAACAGGAGGAAAAACACGGACAGACAACTACAGCAATTTAAAAAAACACTCAACAACCACACAGTTCGAGCGGGGGCGGGGGAACTCATCAGCCCCAGGCCTGTCGGAACAACCAGGTTTTAAGGGCTTTGCGGAAAGCCTGAAGGGTGGTGAGGAGTACATAAAATCTCCACGGGGAGCTCATTCCAGAGGGCCGGAGCAGCCACAGAGAAGGCCCTCCTCCGGGTGGTAGCCAATCAGCATTGGCCAGTAGATGGAATTCGGAGGAGGCCTAATCTGTGGGATCTAATAGGTCTGTTGGAGGTAATTGGCAGCAGGCGGTCTCTCAAGTACCCAGGTCCAATACCATGAAGATTGGGCTATGTTTTTTCCCTTGGGGAAGAAGAAGACATTTCACTTCTTCTCTGAGAAGCTTCATCCAGTTCTGACTGGATGGTGTGGAAGGGAATGGATGGATCATATTTCTTTGCAGTTCATATGATCATTAGCACTCTCATAATCTACTTACCTTTTGAAAAAAGCACTTTTGAAACAAGTTCAAGATTTTCCCCCTCTATTTTTTTTTACGTTCCCGAGATTGTTTTCGCCTAACAAATTCTTGGTACCCATTTTATGTACTCCTTTTTAATGATCCCATTATCCCCAGAAGGGTGGAATCTGAGCAACTGAATGCAGCGGAGCATTTACTGGCCGGATGCCCTTCCTGTCACCAATGCGGAATTTTATTCAGCAGATAAATTCTCATTGTGCCCGGAGAGAAATAGCTACCTCTACCTAGGATTGAACTCACAATCTCCTCCTGACTGTGAGGCGAGAGCTCCACCTCTAGGCCACTGCACCACTCTAACAACTGCTTGGTATTCCTTAATAAATAATAATAAGAATTATTCTTGATTCTTACATTCCCTCTTCTTTCCCATTGCTGTCTCTAAAGATTACCATGTTTTTCAGAGTATAATACGCACCAAGATTTTGAAGAGGCAAATTTTTTTTAAAAAAGTTTTTTCACTCTACGGACTTCCAAAAAACAGCCCGTTTTTTTTTGCAAAAACGGGTCCATTTTTTGTCAAGGTGAAAAAATACCTTTGGGTGTACTTTCCACATGAATTCTTGACTCTTAAGTCCAATAGTGGGAGAAAACCTGGAAACATAGGGTTGTTTTTGTCAGAGTTTGTTGCAAAAAATCACATCCAAAAAGCACACACAGATAACTGATTCAGCAGGATCCATTAACTCCCTTAGATACACAATAACACATGAATAAAGGTATAATACTGTGGAAAGTTATCACCCAGCCCTATATTTCCCTGGATGTGAAAGGGAGAAATGTTTTAAAGAGAAACTTCCTGCAGCTTCCTGGCTCCCCACCCCACTTTTGTCAATGGGCCATTAAGAAGGCCAAGCTAGTCCCTTTACATAATAAAGAGTTCTCCATTTCAGCTCCAGGAAGATGGGATTAAGGCATGATAATATTGGCCCTTTATTCAACTGACCACATGGCATCTGAGAACTCAACCAAACCTGGATTCAAAACACAACCTAGAGAGTTGCCCCTGCATGTCCTCATAGGAGTCTGACAACCAATCAGAATACATTTCTTACACAGGAACAGGAAACAGAGAGGTGGGGCTGAACAGAGTATAAAGCCAGGGACTTTCAGCATCTCGTTCTCTTTTCTTCTTTACCCAACATCTGGAAGCATGTGATCCCCCTTTTCTGTTCAGGAGCTCAAGCCATGTGATCCTGTCCACCATTAAAACCATCTTTCCAAGCAGCCTCTGTGTTTGCAGTGTCTTTTTCCCCACTTGCAACTGAACCCAGAAGGACACTTCTTCCAACACCTTGCCTTTCTGTTCTCTCTCATTTATTTTACCCCTTGGAGTAAGCCAGCTCGCTTTTAGGATTCAGTTTGAAATCCTATTTTTGCACGCATTTGCCTTGACCTCTTCAAAGGGTCTTCCCAGAGGTTTGTGTGTGTGTGTGTGTATGTGTGTGTGTAATGTACCGAGGGTCCAATTAATTTTGGATATCTCTTCTCTTTGGCTGTTTCTAGGTGGCTTGGGACCCAAGGGTATTTTAACTGTCTATCCCTGTTCAGTTCAAACTAGAAAGCTAGAGAATAGGGGATAACCTCTGCATTTTGAGTTTCCAAGTGAGGTCTTTGGGGTCTCTATTAATCAGACACTGGGATTATTGTACAAGTTTTTTCTTTTCATTACAGTCATCTGAATTCATCTCTTCCTATTTAAAATGACTCACTGTATTTCTGTGCAGCTAAAGCTCTCCAAAAAGCAAATTGCAAACATCTAGCTATTTCTATGGCTCACAATTTGGTGCCGATAGCAGTTCCCACAAGTTTTAAATGTAAAAGGTTGAGTAAGGCGAATGCAGAAGGGAAGAAAATGGGACGGGATGGGTGGCATATCTATGTAGTAAACATTTTTTTAAGGTGCTAAGAATGAAGGACAAAAATGGCTGAACAGAATAACAGAATTGGAAGGGACCTAGGAGGTCTTCTAGTCCAACCCCCTGCTCAGGCAGAAGGGTAATGACGATTTAATAGCTGACCAACTGCTGTAAGGCTGTAAACCGAGATGATGACACGAGGATGAGTCAGCAGGGTTACTGCCACTTTAAGAAGCTGTATATATAAGGGAGGCCATGTGAGGGCGTATCTCTCTACTCGTGTATCTCTCTCCATGTAGAGTTGAAGATTAATTGCTTGACTAGTATTTGCCTGACACATATATGTCTGTATATATAAGTTTTGTATAGGAGAGAGATACCCCCTCACATGGCCTCCCTTATATATACAGCTTCTTAAAGTGGCAGTAACCCTGCTGACTCATCCTCATTGTTTAAAAAACAAAACCTCTATATACTGTATTTTGCTCCTGGGTTGTCTCAAAATAGTAGTCACGTTGTGTGCAGGCAGAAAACCCTATATCAGTGTTGGTGAACCTTTCTGCAAACTGGAAGAGCAGCAGTCAAGTGCGCATACACACACCGGGAAGATGATCTTTCGGTTTCTGGCATGCACATGCGCACTAGCCACCTAATCTTTCAGTTTCTGGCATGCATGCACGTGTGAAGACAAGCGGGCCATTGCGCATGCCAGAAACCAAAAGATGATCTTCCTGGCAGGCACATGCACACTGGGCAGCTGCTCTTTCAGTTCCTGTGCTCCTGTGCATGGCTGGCACACCGGAACCTGAAATAGCAATGGGCGATGGCTTGTGTGCTCAAAGAGATGGCTCTGTGGGTCATTTCCTGCATGCGTGCCATAGGTTTGCAATCAAGGCCCTATACCGCTGATGGTGAACCTGTAGCACGCGGAGCCATTTGTCAGGACACGCAAGGTGTTGCCCTGTCAGCTGGCCAGTGCGCATAAGTGCGCTGGCCAGCTGATTTCAGCCTTTTCAGGCCATTTTTTGCCCTTCGGAGGCTTCCTTGAAAAACTGGCCCTATGGGCAAACTGGAAGTTCAGAAACAGACTTCTGGTTTGCTCGTAGGACCGGCTTTAGCCCTCCAAAGCCTTCAGGGAAGCCTCCAGAAGGCCCCTGAAGGCTCCAGAGGACGAAAAACGGCCTTACGGACAAACCGGAGGTAACTTCCAGTTTCCTCGTAGGGTTGCTTTTTTGCCCTCTGGGGCCTTCAAGGAAGACTCCTGAAGGCCCCTGAAGGCTCTGGGGGGCTAACACTGGCCCTATGAGCAAACCAGAAGTCCGTTCCCAAACTTCCGGTTTGCCCATAGGGCCAGTTTTTTGTGCTCAGGAAGTTTCAGGGAAGCTCCTGAAGCCTCCTGAGAGCCTCCAGGGGTGGGGGGGAGGGAGGCTGTTTTTGCCCTCCCCAGGCTCCTATAAAGCCTCTGGAGCCTGGGGAGGGTGAAAAAAGCATGCCATAAATGTGGGGGAGTGCTGGTCATGCACACATGTGCGCTGGGGTCGTGCACATAGCATTATGGGTGTGGCACGCCCGCACACGACCTCCCTTGCGCTCCCCCCGCTTTTGGCACGCAAGCCAAAAAAGGTTTGCCATCGCTGCCCTACATCATTTCAGACAAATGGTTGCCTAGTCTCTTCTTTAAAATCTCCAGTGTTGGAGCATTTACAACTTCTGGAGGCAAGTTGTCCCACTGATTAATTGTTCTCACTGTCAGGAAATTTCTAAGTTGTTCTAACTTAAGTTCTAAGTTGCTTCTCTCCTTGGTTAGTTTCCACCCGTTGCTTCTTGTCCTGCCCTCAGGTGTTTTGGAGAACAGCTTGACTCCCCTCTTCTTTGTGGCATCCCCTGGGATATGAGATCACTGTTGCCACAAACCTAATGCACCAACTTCATATTTTTTAAGAAAATCACTGCAGGAAATCACTCTGCCAAATGTTGATAGTGCAACCTTAGCCAATTACAGGCGGTTGCAAAAAAGAGCTGGAGAAAATGATGTCATTCCTTGTCTGCCACCCACCTTGTAGGAACTACCAAGGGATCCCCTTAAAATATGGAAATGATGACTTGGTAGAACATAACTTCCAGGCCAACAGGCATGGGAATTGTATGCAAATTCACGATTTGTACAATTCTTCCTTCCTCTATAAATCTTTTCCTAGTCTAACCCAAACCTTTCACATAAATAGCAATAGCAGTTAGACTTATATACCGCTTCATAAGGCTTTCAGCCCTCTCTAAGCAGTTTACAGAGTCAGCATACTGCCCCCAACAACAATCCGGTCCTCATTTTACCCACCTCGGAAGGATGGAAGGCTGAGTCAACCCTGAGCCGGTGAGATTTGAACAGCTGAACTGCAGATAACAGTCATCTGAAATGGCCTGCTGTACTGCATTTAACCACTGCGCCACCTCGGCTCTAGCAAGATCTAGCAATCAAGCTGAGAAGAGAGTATTTGGCCATACACATACTGTATGAACAAGTAAATAAATGCAATGGAAGCCGACAGTGATGAGCCCTCATCTGACCGGTGTCTGCTCAGCCATTGCTGAACAGAATGGAAGACCTCGCCTCACAGGCAATTTAACAATTCAATTATTTAAAATGAATGGAATAAATGTTTTCATTTTTGTCGTTCACGTTTCATTCTGTTCCTCCCCCTCCCCCTTTTGCATCCTTCCTTTAATGATTCTATTCTATCATGTCTTTGATGCTAATGTAACTCTTGTCCCAAAGCGAGTTGGATGTGGCCAGTTGGCCATGGTGAGTTGGCCATGGCGAATTGTCACCGACCCCTTGCTGAATAAGTATTTGTGGTGCTGGATCAGAGAGCCTAGGTGGCGCAGTGGTTAGAGTGCTGTACTGCAGGCTACTTCAGCTGACTGCTAGTTCGGCTGTTCAAATCTCACCGGCTCAGGGTTGATTTTGCCTTCCATCCTTCCGAGGTGGGTAAAATGAGGACCCGGATTGTTAGGGGCAATAAGCTGACTCTGTAAACCGCTTAGAGAGGGCTGAAAGCCCTATGAAGCAGTATATAAGTCTAACTGCTATTGCTATTGCTATTGCTAAAATAGTATGGGCAAACTTTGTACAAAATTTTTGTAGAGATTGGACCATGTGATGGATTGTGGGTGTGGGGACAAGATCATGAGTTGGGATCCCACAGCTATGTGCCAACATGCCTGCTTTATTAAATTGGAACTTTAAGCATAGTTTTGCCTTTGATTCTGATTTGATTCTACATGGTGTTTGGAACGCAGACAGTTTTCTGATTACGCCCCAAATATTTTTTGATACTCTCTTTGCTACCCAGCTGCCCTGACAAAGCTACAGGCCATCCTCAACTTGCAACCATTCATTCAGTGACCGTTCGAAGTTACAGTGGCACTGAAAAAGGTACTTATGGCTGTTTTTCACGTTTATGACCGTTGCCGCAACCGACAGTTGCAGTGTCCCAGGGTCATGTGATTCCCTTTTGCGACATCTGGACAATCAAATGGGGAAGTCAGATTCACTTAACAACCATGCTGCTAATTTAACAACTGCAATTATTCCCTGACCAACCCTGGTCAGAAAGGTCACAAAATGGAGCAAAAACTCATTGAATAACTACTGTATATACTCGAGTATAAGCCTAGTTTTTCAGCCCACTTTTTGGGCTGAAAAAAGCCGCCTCGGCTTATACTCGAGTCAGTGAATAATTTGCCCGAAATGGAGGAGAAAAAGGGGCGGGGCCATGCCGCTGGGTGACACTCATGAATGGCCCAGTGCCCCTGTGAGTTTCCCCTCCCTCTGTGTCAGTTTGCCGCGCAGCGCGCACCGCACCATCCCCCCTCCTCACGTTCTAATGTAATGCAGGGCTGTCTTACGATTCCCCTTCCTCCTCCTCCTGCCGCTCTGCAACGATGTCCCACCTCCTCCTTGTTATGGCAAGCAGCCACATAGCGATGTCCCACCTCCTCTGGTACAGTGATCCAATGATAGGAATCACTGTGCCGTGTGTCATAGGAGGCGGGACATCGCTCCCGCGGCTGCACGGGACATCATCATCACAGCGGGACATCAGCATCATGAGGTGAGTGAAGTATTTCATTGAATACACCACTAGTTTACTGTTTTTCTTTGAAATAAATATTCAAAAACATTATTGGTATCTATTTTTATTTTTGAAATTTACCGGTAGCTGCTGCATTTCCCACCCTAGGCTTATACTCGAGTCAATAACTTTTCCAGTTTTTTGTGGTAAAATTAGGTGCCTCGGCTTATATTCGGGTCGGCCTATACTCGAGTATATACGGTATGTCGCTTAGCGAAGGAAATTTTGGGCTGAACTGTGGTTGTAAGTCAAGGGCCATGTCAGGTTTCCGAAAGATGCCCTAATTAATTCATGAGCATTGAACCAAGTTTCAAAAGAAATCCAGTCATTTATTAGGAATACCATTTCGGCAATGCCCCATGGCAGTCAGATCTGACCTCATTTAAATTATGGCTGAACTTTGCCCCCGTTTCTTCCCTCCCCTCAGTCTGTGTCATAAATCACATTATCCAATGAACTGCCTGCCTCACAAGCCTGTTGTAGCAATCTACGGAATGCGTGGAATGCGCTCCCCCCTCCTCCCCTTTCCTCACCATGGCAACTTGATAACAGACATGCAAATGCTGACAGGCCATCTGTACATACGTGGAGATTTAAAAGCAGGAAATCCAGAACATCAAGAGCAAAAGCGTTTAGATTTATATACTGCTTCATATATAGGAATTAAGTTCTTCGATGCTGGCGGAACCAACCTGAAAAGATGCATACAGTCAGTCCACAGGTCACATGGAAAGCCTTGCTCTTATCTAAGAGCCTCCTAGCTTTTCGGCTGGGCAACTGGAAAAGAAAGAATGCAAAGCGGTTTCTCAACAGTCCTTTTCCAAAATATGTCATTTGGGGTAACAAGGAATGCTGAGATATGGAAATAAAACCCAGCACAAGAGTTCTAGAGCAGGGGTATCAAACTGACGGCCTGTGGGCCACATCTGACCCCAGGGCTGCCCTGAAAACAGCAAAGGACTGGCTTGCAGTGCCAGCAAAAATGGAGATCATATATTACACGTGTCAGGCGTGCAGCCATATTCCTTTTCGATCTTTGGCCTGCCACACTTTCTATTATTTTACTATGCCTTTTCTATTTGGGGAAAATGGGAGGGGGGATTATACGGAGTGAGATGCTATGTAGCCAAAACAAAATTCCTTTCTAGAAAACCAAGGTCATCCTTTGTCTCTGCACCTCTGCACCTGACCGGAACTGGATGGGTGGGACTGCCAGCATGGCAGTGGGAGATTGGACCATGTGATGGACTTGTGGATGTGGGGACAGGATCTTGAACTTTCAACTGGGTGGGGAAAACCGGGAAGCTTTCAGATTCGGGTTTTCCCGGATGTGCCAATATGGCTCTCTTCATAAATTGGAACTCTGAGCAATACTTTGCCTTGGACTCTGATTTAATTTTGGATGCTATTTGGAACCCTGACAATATGCCTCCTGCCACCCACTGTCAGCAAAAATGGAGCCCGTGAGGCTGTGCACAGCCCTCACGAGCTCCATTTTCATTGGCAGAGCGCTTGGGCCACCATAGGCACCCCTGACATGAGTGACGTCAAGCTGGCCATGCCCACCCTGGACATGTCCACGCAGCCCACAAGGTCAAACACAACCCTCATGCGGTCCTCAATGAAATTGAGTTTGACACCCCTGTTTTAGGGATTGCCATATTTTAACCAACAGACAGATCCCATCAATTAAAAGCCAGCGAAGTAAAAAATGCAATAAAACCTACTTATCCAATATACGTATTAGTATACCACCATAATCATAAAACACTGGAAATGCTTAAAGGTAAAGGTTCCCCTCGCACATATGCACTAGTTGTTCCTGACTCTAGGGGGCGGTGCTCATCTCCATTTCAAAGCCGAAGAGCCAGTGCTGTCCGAAGACATCTCCATGGTCATGTGGCTGGAAACGTTGAAGACACATGGAACGCTGTTACCTTCCCACCAAAGTGGTCCCTATCTTTCTACTTGCACTTTTTACATGTTTTCGAACTGCTTTGTTGGCAGAAGCTGGAACAAATAAAGGGAACTCACTCCATTATGTGGTGCTAGGGATTCGAACTGCCGAAGTTTCTGATTGACAAGCTTTATTAGGAGAATTGGCAGCCCCGGCAAAAAGTTTCTCTCTTACAGCAGGCTAACAAGTCTGTCCATCAGGGAGATGAATAGTTGTCTACCATATCTATTCATCTCCATCCCCTGCCTTTTACCCCCAGAGATAGGGGCTTCACTAGCAGTGGTCGCTCTTCCATCCCAAAGATCGGCCCATAGATTTCCACTGCTCTCCTCTCCTCTGCCTTCTGTGCATCCATGCATCAGGCACTGGACCCAGTTATTCCTCCTCTTCCTCATCAGCACATCCAGACCTGGGGGCTGTTGACTCTCCATCTGAGGGCTGACGGACAGCCCAGGCTCCGCCTCTCTCTCTCTCTCTCTCTCTCTCTCTCTCTCTCTCTCTCTCTCTCCCTCCCTCTCCCTCTCTCTCTCTCTGAAGCTCCATTCCCTCTTCCCCCTTGGATCTCTCAGGTTGCCCTGATGCTGACTCTGACTCCCACTCCTCCTCCTCATCTGATTCAGCTGCTGGAGGGGCCGACAGCTGACAGGCCACAACAATAAGTCAAAGACTACCTATACCCTTATGCTCTTGCTATCTAACACTTCTCTTACCTTCCGAGAGCCACGGAGCAGCGCCAGGAGAACCCGACATACAGGCAGCAGGACCAGGCTGCAGTTGAGATTAAGTACAGTAGCGGAGGCTCTGCTGAGACACAACCCTAGCTGAACAGAAATGAAAAGGATCAGGACCACAACCTCCAAAATATTTTCATCTGAAACAAACGTGCATGTCATACTTTGGGATGGCACTTTACATCAGAGGTGTCAAACTCAAGGCCCAGGGGCTGGATTCGGCCCACCGGTGTTCAGATCCGGCCTGCAGGGCCGCCCTGGAAACAGTAAAGGACCGGCGGTGCTTCTGCCAGTGAAGAATAGAGCTCAAGAAGGCCGCATACACATGCACTCACACACTCCCGAAGCTCCGTTTTCACTGGCAGAGGGCTGCAGGAGGAAATTGCAGCTGAAAACGGAGCACAGGAGCCCATTTTCACTGGCAGAGTGCTCGGCCCACCACATGCACCCCCAACACGAGTGACGTCGAGCTGGCCATGCCCACCCTGGCCACGGCTACCCCAGCTCCCTGAGGTCAAACACAACTCTGATGTGGCCCTCAATGAAATCGAGTTTGACACCCCTGCTTTATGTCATCGTAATTAATTTTTATTGGTTTTTTAAAAAACCATGGATGTTTTCACAGGTATATTAATTTTTATTGGGTTTTTCTTTTTAACCATGGGTGTTTTCACAGGTTAGTGATGTGCTGTAATTTTTTGTGGGGGAGTTAAATCACCAGGAATTCTTTGAGAATAAAGTGGTGTGCACTTCAGATAGTCATACAGACTGCAGACAGACACTGAGCCAGTTTGGTCTAGGGGTTAAGGCACCAAGCTAGAAACTAGGAGTCTGTGAATTCTAGTCCTTCCTTGATTCTGAAATCCAGTCTTTTTCTGTCAGCTGAACTCACCCCACAGGGTGGTTGTTGTGAAGAAAATTGAAGGAGAAAGGAGTAGGAGGTATGTTCACTGCCTTATGATACTTAAAAAGGGATAGAAGTGGAATAAAAATGAGACAAATGATGGATAGATGATAGATAGAGAGATGATAGATAGAGAGATGATAGATAAAGACAGATAGACAGACAGACAATGATGGATACATATGATAGATGTAGAGATGAGAGAGAGAGAGAGAGAGAGAGAGATTGATAGATGATAGATAATAATAGGGAAGGAGGAGGAGGAAAAGAAGAAGAAATGATAAACATAATGGAGAGGCAGACAGACAGACAGATAGCTAGATAATAATCTATAGGGAAGGAGGAGAAAAAGAAGAAGAAAGAAGAAGAGGAGATAAATACAATGGACAGGCGGACAGACAGACAAACAGACGGATAGACAGATAGATGATAATATATAGGGGAGGAGGAGGAGGAGGAGGAGGAGGAGGAGGAGGAGGAGGGGGGATGATAAATACAGTGGAGAGGCAGACAGACAGAATTATGAGCAAGAGACAAAAAGAAAAACCTAAGCCCTACTATATTGGTTTAGCTCAAGGATGGGATAAAATTTACTTTTTGTAAAAATAAAAAAAATCTGTCAGCATACTTTCTGTGCCTGGTGTCCCAAGCCCTTTCCAAATTTGCTACCACATTCTAGTTTTCACCATGCTGAAAAAGGAATATGAGGAAAACCACAAGGGGAATTGCAGTTTTAATCAGCTCTCTTTGGTTTAATATTCATTGCATTTAATGAAGTGTATTTCATTAAGGGCATTTACTTTTCATTAATTTAAAGTTAAGATAATTCAATCCCCCGCACCTCAATCCTGCTTATTTTTTGAGAGGAACGGCCAGCCCCTCTCGGTCAGCCTAATTCATCTCAATGGGTTGCTATAGTGGGGAAAATAGGAAAGAGGAACATGCTTGATACCTTCACTATCTTGAATTATTTATGAAAATAATAAAGGTGGAATACAAACAAATCAATAAATTAGTTTCACCCAAATAATGACTGCATGTTTTGGTGGGTACATTTAATCTCCTAATGTCAGTTGTCAAGAGATAGCTGAAGCACCACAAGGATTCCAGAAATGCTACTTTATTTTTGTAGAGTATCTAAAGGAAATGGAACATTCTTGTTTTTCTCTGAAGATGTTTTGCTTCTCATCCAAGAAGCTTCTCCAGCTCTGACAGGATAGTGGGGAACGACCCTCTAAAAAGGATGCAAATGACCAGCTGCTTGCAAGGAATATGAATCCTTCCATTCCCCACTATCCTGTCAGAGCTGAAGAAGCTTCTTGGATGAGAAGCAAAATGTCGTCAAAGAAAAAAAACAAGGAAGTCCAGTTGTCTCCTAAAAAAAAATCACCTTTGGGGCAACCATGAACTGGATGACTGAGAATCTCTACAGACTTTTCGGTCAAACTGCATGTTACACTTCCTATGTGTAGGAAGAGGGCTTTACATGCCAACTGTGGCACATCTGGCATAGGTTCGCCATCACGACCCTATGCCATTTCAGCCAAATGGTTGTCCAATCTCTTCTTAGAAACCTCCAGTGTTGGAGCATTCACAACTTCTGGAGGCAATTTCTGATCCACTGGTTAATTGTTCTAACTGTCAGGAGATTTCTCCTTAGTTCTAGATTAATTCTCTCCTTGATTAGTTCCCATTCGTGGCTTCTTGTCCTTTGCCCTTTGAGAGTAGCTTGCGTCCTTCTTCTTTGTGGCAACAGAAGAAGCCATGACTAACCGAAGAAGTCCGAGTCTCTCTGTGGAACTGAGTTGATGTGGCAGATACCAGCATGTCAGTTTGCAGCTGGGAACAGAAGGTGGGAGTTTGTTTTCCCAGGCTCTTGCAAAGGCCTTTTCTCAACTCAAAGGCAGATCTTTTGTCTTCCCTCCTCCCTAAACCAACTATCCATCCTCACCCCTTTTCCTTGAAACAGCCTTCGGAATCTCAGAACTTCCTTCTTCGCCCCAGTTTTGTATTGACTTTCTCAGAATGTCAAGAAGGAGGAAGAATTCCTCCTGCGCCACTTACCCCCAGCATCTGATGCAAATAGTAATACTGCGGTTCACGATAATACAGCCGGAAAGTTTTCCAAAACAATCCAATGTTGAGACAGAGCCAGAGCAGCTGAAGGAGGAAAAAAGGAGGGGGAGGGAGAAAAATCCAAGAGTTATTAGAAACCACATGTTCAAAAAAGCAGAAACTTTCTCCATAATGGACCATATAAAGAAACGATCAGACTTGGGAATTGGGCAGAAGAGAAAATGTACCCAAAGAGGGGTAGGGAATGTGCACAGCCTTAACCAGTTGTTTTTGGTACATTTCTAATGTTGTCCTAAATACATAAAGGATTAGTGAAAGATTTATGGATAAGATTTTCCATAATTTTCAAATCCCACCTTTATGATTTGTATAAATAACTAGCCATTGCCCAGGGTATTTATTTATAGGGGGGAAATGTCCAGACCAAACATAATTTCCAATATTGGATTTTCCGCCCTAGCAGAGGGAGCCCTCTTGGTGAGTACTGTGAAGTCGTTACCATGGCAACTCCACTGCTCTGTACAGTAGAAGCTGTTTTACGGCAGTACAGTAGGAGCCATTTAAAAGCACAACAGGCTGTATCAAACAGAACACACCCCCGAGGGGTTTTAGGGGTCTCTTACTCCCACAATATTTTTTTCACAGAGAATAAGTCATACGTGTACCAAGTTTGGTTGAAATGCTTAAGGCGTTCCAGAGTTATGCTAGAACACACACAAACAGACACACACACACACACACACACACACACACACACAAACACTTTTATATAGATAGATTCAAAGTGATAAACACACACAATACTCCTCCCATTTTCTCCACAATGTCAACCCTGTGAGCTTGGTTGGGCTGAGAAAGTCACCCAGACCACTTTCATGCCTAAGTGGGACTAGAACTCACGGTCTCCTGGTGATTGGCCCAAAGGCTTGGATGATTGAGAATCTCCATAGATTTATGGATAGGTTAAATAGGCAGAAAAAGTAGGAGATCCAGGTCAGTCGATATAGTGGATGTTACAGTTGACAGGGGTGTCAAACACAAGGCCCCTGCAGGGTGTTAAAAATCTGGCCCACATGGCTGGCCGGGAAATAGCAAAGGACCAGTCCATGGTGCCTCTGGCAGCCAAAATGGGGTGCAGGGGGCCTGTGCAGCCCGTTTTCAGCCTGGACAATCTCCTGGAGCACTCCTGGGCTGCTAAAATGCCCCCCCCCTCACGCAGAGGAGAACTACAATGCTGATCTGGCCATCAAAGAAATCAATCTTAAAGCACAATGATTATATATGCATACTTTTTTGTGGTTCCCCGACAAATGCGCGCTCGACAAAAGCGCGCCCAGTGAAACCGCAGCGACAAAACTTCAAGTTCTAAACATGCTGACGAATGAGCGCAGAAGCGCGCCGACAACAGCGCCCTGACAGAAGCGCGTTCTAAACCTAACCCTAAACCTAACCCTGAACCTAACCCTAAACCTAACCCTAAAACTAACCCTAAAACTAACCCTGAACCTAACCCTTACCTTAACTTAAATCGCGCTTCTGTCGGCGCGCTGTTGTGGGCGCGCTGTTGTGGGTGCGTTGATGACATTGTGGTTTTCGCGACACGGTTTCGTTGGCGCACTTTTGTCTTGCGCGCATTTGTCGGGTCACCCTTTTTTGTTATGCCACGTTTTTATTAAAAAAGAGGAGAAAGATTTAATATGCATACTGAAAAAGAATTATAAATACCATCAACATAAAAAGGAGCTTGCTCAGAAGCTGAAATAACACCAAGTAAAGGAGATGAAGAGTGAGAAGTAGAGGAGAGAGGGCAGGGGAAGGAGAGGAGGAGAGAAAGAAGGAGTGGAAAGAGGAGAGAGGAGAAGGAGAGAGGAAGGGGAAGTAGAGAAGGGAAGGACGACCGAGGGAAGAAAGGAGGTAGGGAGGGGGAGGAGAGAGGGAGAAGAAAGTGGTGGATAAGGTACAAATATGGTGTATGGAGAGCAGAAGAGCCAACAATTGGTTTTTGGGAGTTACTGGTAAGATGAATTGATGTAAACATTTAATAACACAATATGATGTTGGTTATGTAATAGTATACATGTGATTATATATTATGAAAATGGAAAAATAAAAAACTTTAATCGGGAAAAAAAAGAAATCAATCTTGACTTTGGGCCAGTTCCTCACAACAACCTCACAGTTTTGGAGAAAATGGAGGGGGGAGTATTGTCCGTGTTTATCACGGGTTATTTATAAAAAATAATAAAGATGGCATTTAAAAAAAACAACCTAAAAAACCCATTCAATTATCATAACACGTTATATCAGGCTAAAATATGATTGGATAATCTACAAATTATGTAAACCCTTATTTTAGTGAACTATTCCAATAATATTTAACCACTTCATGAGCATAGTATGGTAAAGTCAAGGTAAAGGTTCCCCTCGCACGTATCGCTAGTCGTTCCCGACTCTAGGGGGCGGTGCTCATCTCCGTTTCAAAGTCGAAGTTTCAAAGTTCCCTGAAGCCTCCAGGGGGCAAAAAACAGACAAAACGCAAATCTGTTCCCGAATTTCCGGTTTGCGTGTCGGGCAGTTTTTCGCCCTCTGGAGGCTTCAGAAAAATGGCCGAAAATCAAGGCCGAAATGGGCATGGCAAACCCTCGTGTTACCTCAGAAATGGCTCTGCGTGCCATAAATTCGTCATCATGGGCATAGGGTTTCCTGGCAGAGCAGGGGATTGGACTAAAAGACCTCTTGAGATCCCTTCTAATTCTGTTATACTGAGGTGTTGTGGCCCAGCAGGAGCCGTTGGAGCTGCCACCAGACTCCGACAGCGAGGGGCCCTATGAGTCGGCTCTGGAGGATGTGGAGGACCCTGGACAGGGTTCCGACTCCGAGCAGGGCGCAGAGAGGCTGGTTGGCCACCAGGAGGCGCCTGAGCCTTGGACCAGTGGGGAGGTGACAAGGGAGTGTGATCGTGATGTCATGCATCGGAGCAGTGGGGAGGAGCCAAGGGAGTTGTTCCTGGATGCCCGGCAATGAAGAGCTAATAGGCGGAAGGAACAATTATGCAGTTACAAGAGATAATTGCACTCAGCTGGTGGTAATTAGGCTCCTCTCAAGACTATAAAAGGAATGATTGTGCACATGCCCCTTTGCAGGAGTTAACATATTCACTAAAACTGGAGAACTTTTGTAGCTAGCTTGGCAGGCTGGATTAGTCTGTGCTGGATTGCTGCAAGGTTAGTCTGTGCTGGATTGCTGCCAACGTCTAGTCTGTGCTGGATTGCTGCCAACGTCTTGTCTGTGCTGGATTGCTGCCAAGGTCCTGTCTGTGTGTTAATAAATCCTTGAAGTATCTTTGTCTCGGCATGCTTTGGTGTAGGACGAGTGGGATCAGAACACTGAGGGGTCTTTGATGATCTCTGAGTTTGCTAGCACTGATGATGTTACCTTGTTTGGATAATGAAACATCTGCAAGAAAGCAACCAAGCCCAGAGAGCAGAGGTTGCATCATGATGTCACAATGAATATTTATTCATTTGAAACCTGCTCCTCCAGATGTGCATATTTCCACTGATTCTGTGGGTGTGGCTTGGTGGGCGTGGTGTGGTGTGGTTTGGTGGGTGTGGCAGGGGAAGGATAATGCAAAATCCCCATTCCTTCCCTACTCCAGGGGAAGGTTACTGCAGGAGCAGCCAACACTCCAGAAGATAGTCTTAAGATACAGAAGGATCTTGACAAACTTGAACATTGGGTACTATCTAACAAAATGAAATTCAAGGGTGAAAAAAGTAAGGTTCTACTTCAGGCAAGAAAAGCAAAATGCACAGGTACAGTATAGGTGGTACCTTGCTCAATAGTAGTAACTGTGAGAGGGATCTTGAAGTCCTAGTGGACAACCATTTAAACAGGAGCCAGCAGTGAGCAGCAGCTGCCAAAAAAGCCAACACAGTTCTAGGCTGCATAAACAGAGGGATAGAATCAAGATCACGTGAACTGTTAATACCACTTTATAAGGCCTTGGTAAGGCCACACTTGGAAAGCTGCATTCAGTTTTGGTCGCCACGATGTAGAAAAGATGTGGAGACTCTAGAAAGAGTGCAGAGAAGAGCAACAAAGAGGATTAGGGGACTGGAGGCTAAAACATATGACGAACAGTTGCTGGAATTGGGTATGTCTAATCTAATGAAAAGAAGGACTAGGGGAGACGTGATAGCAGTCTTCCAATATCTCAGGGGTTGCCACAAAGAAGAGGGAGTCCAGCTATTCTCCAAGGCACCTGAGGGTAGAACAAGAAGCAATGGATGGAAACCTATCAAGGAGAGAAGCAACTTAGAACTGAGGAGAAATGTCCTGACAGAACAGTTAACCAGTGGACCAGCTTGCCTCCAGAAGTTGTGAATGCTCCAACACTGGAAGTCTTTAAGAAGATGTTGGATAGCCATTTGTTTGAAACGGTATAGGGTTTCCTGCCCAGGCAGGGGGTTGGACTAGAAGACCGCCAAGGTCCCTTCCAACTCTGCTATTGTATTGTATTGTAAATCCCCATTTCTTCCCGATCAGCTGGGACTCAGGAGGAAGAGAATAGATGAGGGTGGGGCCAGTCACAGATGGTATTTACTGGTTCTCCAAACTACTCAAAATTTCCACTCCCTGTTCTCCAGAACTAGTCGGAACCTGCTGAATACCACCTCTGGTTGTCATGGAGCCGTATAAAATTCCACCACTATCTGATGAATTCTCTGTTCATCCACATGCATGTTATTTAAGAGACGGTTTGTTTAATTTGACATCTTTGGTAAGCATTTCTACACAAAATAGTTTTAATTTGAAACACTGTTAACTCAAGCATTTGGTAATCTTAACTGAATTGAATCCATGTTCTGGAATTGTTCAAAGAAAACAATGGAAACTTGGGATATACATTGTGTAAATAAATAGCCTGTTTTGTAGGCTAAATCATGACCTCCTGGGCTTTTTTTAGTACATTACAATTGTTGGATTCCCGATATGCTAGATCATAACTCAAGAATTTACTAACCCAAACCACATTAAACCACCAGATGACGTTAGGATGAGGTAGGCATCGAGTTTAGGATTCCATCTACCCCTATCCCCTCCAGCCCAAAAAACTCTACTTCATACACCCAAAACATCTGGGGAAAATCCCAGGTTAGTCATGTCTGATCTATAGTCCTTAGTCTGGGCTGATGACATAATTTTCTAAAGTTTTAGGAAGAGGATTTTTCTACAGTTGCTAATCCCATACAAACAGAATAACAGAGTTGGAAGGGACCTTGGAGGTCTTCTAGTCCAACCTCAAGCAGAAGACAAAGAATGTGCTTTGCCAACTGAATTATGCTCTTCCATTCCCTGGAGTTAATAATCCCACTAGAAAATATCTTCTCCTTTTTAAAGTAGTTTTCTCTTCTCTCTTAATTAACCAGTGGAGTGGCTTGCCTTCAGAAGTTGTGGATGCTCCATTACTGGAGGTTTTTAAGAAGACACTGGACAGCCATTTGTCCAGGATGATTATAAGGCCTCCTTCTTGAGCAGGGGGTTGGACTAGAAGACCTCCAAGGTCCTGTCCAACTCTATTATTCCATATTCTGTATTCTTTCTTGACCTGTCACTCATCCTTGGAGATTTCATCACCTCTTGGTACTTACTCTTCCTTGACTAGCAGAGCAAATGAAAAGAGAGATGAAGGGAACATTCTCCACATCCGCTCCTCGTATCTGGTTCTCAAAGGCCTATTGTTATCTAAACGAGTATTATTTATAGGGGGGAAAATGTCTGGACCAAATGTCATTTCTAATGTTGGATTTTTCCCTTTACCAGAGGGAGCCCCCTTGTGGTGTACTGTGAAGCTGTTATCATGGCAACTCCACTGCACTGCACGATAGAAGCCATTTTAAGGCACAACAGGTTGCATCGTAACAGAAGACACATCCCAAGGGTGTCTTACCCCCATAATGTTTGTTTCCAGAGAGTAAGTCATCTATGTAGCAAAGTTTTGTTGAAATTGCTCGAGCCAATAATATATATTCTAATAATACAATTAAGACCTTTAAACAAGAAAATGAAAGCTAATACAAGCTAATATAAAAGAGAAAAAAGAAATTTAAAAAAGAAAAAATGCCAACAAGGTTGAAGAAAAATAGAAAGAAAAGATAGATAGAAAGATAGAAAGATAGAAAGATAGAAAGATAGAAAGATAGAAAGATAGAAAGATAGATAGAAAGATAGAAAGATAGAAAGATAGAAAGATAGAAAGATAGAAAGATAGATAGATAGACAGACAGACAGACAGACAGATAGATAGATGTAGGTAAGTAGGTAGGTAGGTAGGTAGGTAGGTAGGTATAGAGATCTATAGTGACTTCTGATATTCTTCACAGCAGTTAAAAGTACGAACAGATTTGAACCTCTCTCTCTAAAGTTACATCATATTCCCCCCCCACTTTACCCTCTCTAATCATCAAAACCACAAATCAAAGGGTTGATTTTTTTTAAAAAAATTACATTAAAAAATCCCTAAGGCACTTCCAATCACCAATAAACAAGGACGTCTTTTTTCCCCAGGCTAAGAAGACAATTATCCATTTCTGCCAAAATCTGTCAACTTCCCCAACCACTCCTCCGCAGAGATTAATGTCAAAACTTTCCATCTCTTTTCTACTGTGGGCCTTTGAATCCATTCTCACAGCTTGCTCAACTAAGCTAGGATGGCCTGTGTGTTGCTCCTGGCTTGGAACGCTGAGAAGCCCAACTGACAGCTTAATTCATCCGTAAATCAGGTTATCTGATTTAGCTATAATAGAAGTTTGGGACAGTCCTTATCTTCTTTCTCTTTTCTTGGCTAAGCACACCATATTACAGCTACCCAGCTGACTATATCAGACTAGCTTATTACACAGAATTGTTGTGTGGGTGTATTATGGAAAGACCCCCCCCTTGTCAGTTGCCCTGGCAGAAAAAGAATATAAATTTAGCAAATACAGGTGGACAATGCATTTCATTTATTCTTCTCTGCCACTCCTGAGTAAATTTATTTACTGGAATTTGCCAGACCAAAACGAGAACAAGAATAAGAGAATAAAAATACAGTGACAGGGACGATAGGCACATTAGTGCCCTTATGCCCGCGCTCTCTACTGACCACTTAAGTATGAAGTGAGACCCATGGAAGTCAATTTCTGTGGACTTTACTTCATACTTCAGTTTCACTGAAACTGTGAAAATTTGTAGCTGAGACAACTGAATTAGATAGGGCTGTGATGCCAAACTTAGGTGCAGTGGTGGGTTTCAAAATTTTTTAGAATCTCTTCTGTAGGTGTGGCCTGCTTTGTGGGAGTGGCTTGCTGGCCATGTGACTGGGTGGGAGTGGCTTGCCAGCCATGTGACCAAGTGGGAGTGGCTTGGTAGTCATGTGACTGGGTGGGCGTGGCCAACTTGTAAAATGTGGTGAAACTCACTTAACAATGCTCTTGCTTAGCAACCAAAATGTGGGCTCAGAAACTCTGGCATTTGAAGCACGCAAGTCTTAAAACTGTCAAGTTACAAGACCCTTGCACCCCTAACCCTTTAGAAAAAAAACCTCAGGGGTGTTCAAAGTTGACAGCTTTAAGACTTGTGGACTTCAACTCCCAGAATTCCTCCTCTCGCTCTTCAACTTGATGATGTTTGGACGGGCGGGGGGAGGGAAATGGAACCGGTTCTAAATGGCACTGTAGATTTGTGGAACCTCTTCTATAGAAGAGTGTAGAACTGGCAGGAACCCACCCCTGCACAGGTGGCAGATGGAGCCATCTCTGCCGGCACATGAGCCATCAGCTACAGCGTGCAGACGCACACCAGCCAGCTAATTTGCGGCCTTCTGGAGAGCCAAGGGAGGCCGTTTTCGCCCTTCCCAGGCTTCAGCAAAGCTTCCGGAGCCTGGGGAGGGTGAAAAATGGGCCTACCAGAAGTTTGGAAACGATCCATTTCCAGCTTCCGGAGGGCCTCCAGGGGGACAGGGGATGTTTTTGCCCTCCCCAGGCTTCAGGAAACCCTCCGGAGCCTGGGTAGAGCGAAAACAGGCCCAACGAGCCTACTGGAAATACCAGTGCAGCATGCATGAAGGGGGGAAGGGGGACCATGGGGGTGGAAGTGCATTATGGGTGCCGGAACGTACGCATGCTATCACACACACGCTCGCATTTTTTGGCACCCAACAACAAAAAGGTTAGCCGTCATTGAGATAGGGTGTTCCAGACGTTGACAACTCTATTACAGAAATCATACTTTTCACAGTCAAGTTTAGAACAATTTACATTGAGTTTACAGCGATTGTTCATGGGCGTATCATTGCGATTAAAAGAGAAAAAGTCATTTACAGGTAAAACATTACCACGTCTAATTTTGCATGCGAGACCTGGGTCTGACCGCAAGCGACGCAGTTCTATTGTCACTGAAGTTACGAGTTCTAGTCCAGCCTTAGGCATGAAGTCGGCTGGGGGGAATCTTGAGCCAGTCGCTCTCTCTCTCAGCCCTAAGGAAGGAGGCAATGGCCAACTACTTCTGAAAAAAATCTTGCCAATAAAACCTCGGGGACACAACTAAGAGTCAACACTGACTCAAAAATGAGCCCCTCTGTCCAAAAATAGTGGGGTGCGCTATTATCTGCAGCAATGGTGAAATTCAATTTGTTTTACTACCAGTTCTGTGGGGGTGGGGTGGCTTGACGGCATGACAGGAGAAGGATACTGCAAAATCTCCCTTCCCTTCCCTCCCCACTCCTGGGGGAAGGATATTACAAAATTTCTATTCCCTCCCAACTCTGGGGACAGCCAGAAGTGGCATTTGCCGGTTCTCCAGATTACTCAAAATTTCCACTACTGGTTCTTTGAACTACTCAAAATTTCTGCTACCGGTTCTCTGAATTACTCAAAATTCCCACTACTGATTCTCTGAACTGCTCAAAATTCCCACTACTGATTCTCTGAACTACTCAGAATTCCCACTACTGATTCTCTGAACTACTCAAAATTCCCGCTACTGATTCTCTGAACTATTCAAAATTCCCGCTACTGATTCTTGGAACTACTCAAAATTCCCACTACTGATTCTCTGAACTACTCAAAACTCCCGCTACTGATTCTCTGAACTACTCAAAACTCCCGCTACTGATTCTCTGAATTACTCAAAATTCCCGCTACTGATTCTCTGAACTACTCAAAATTCCTGCTACTGATTCTCTGAATTACTCAAAATTTCCTCTACTGATTCTTTGAACTACTCAAAATTTCCTCTACTGATTCTTTGAACTACTCAAAATTTCCACGACTGATTCTCTGAACTACTCAAAATTTCCTCTACTGATTCTCTGAACTACTCAAAATTGCCTCTACTGATTCTCTGAACTACTCAAAATTCCCGCTACTGATTCTCTGAACTACTCAAAATTTCCACTACTGATTCTCTGAAGTCCTCAAAATTTCCACGACTGATTCTCTGAACTACTCAAAATTTCCACTACTGGCTCTCTGAACTACTTAAAATTCCTGCTACTGATTCTCTGAACTGCTCAAAATTCCCGCTATTGATTCTCTGAACTACTCAAAATTTCCACTACTGATTCTTTGAACTACTCAAAATTCCCACTACCGGTTCTCCAGAACCTGTCAGAACCTGCTGGATTTCACCCCTGATCTGCATGTTTATTCCAGGAAACTGTCAAATGTGGAAATATGTAGAGCAAGGGTGTCAAACTCAATTTTGAGGGCCACTTCAGGGCTGTTCTTGACCTCGGGAAAGCGGGTGTGTGTGGCTGAATGGGTGGGTGTGGCTGACTGGATGGGCATGGCCAGCTTGACACCACTCCCCAAACTTCTGTCATGTTTTCTCTTCGCACTGGGTAGACTGGGGTGAGCCGGCGCCTTACATTTTCCAGGATGGCCCTGTGGGCTGGATCCAACCACATCACGGGCCGGATGTGGCCCATTGGCCTTGATTTTGACACCTCTGATGTAGAGGGGGGGGGGAAGCTGCACATCTGACCTAAGTGATGTTATTTTTACTTATCTGTGAGTTTTGCATTAATGTGAACTGATCCTATTTATCTCAGGATGAATAAGTACAAGTAGTCCTTGACTCTTTGTTAAGTGACCATTCAAAGTTACAACAGCACTGCAAAAAAGTGAATTATGACCACACTGACAACTGTGGCAGCCTCCCCATGGTCACATGATCAAAATTCAGACACTCGGCAACCGACTCATATTTGTGACGATGGCAGTGGGATCCCCTTTTGCGACTTTCTGACAAGCAAAGTCAAGGGGAAAGCCAGAATTCACTGAACAAGCGTGCAACTAATTTAACGATTGCAGAAATTCACTTAGGCACTGTGGCTAAGAAGGTTGTCAAGGGGGCAAAATTCACTTAACAACTCTCTCACTTAGCAACAGAAGTGTTGGCCTCAATTGTGGTTGTAAATTGAGGACTGTGACTCGGATGGACGTGCAGGGGGCAATTGAGTAGCATTACTACAAGTACTCTTTAATTTGCAGCCAGTAGCTTAGAATAACAGAATTGGAAGGGACCTTGGAGGTCTTCTAGTCCAACCCCCTGCTTAGGCAATAAACCCCACACCACTTCAGACAGATGGTTATCCAACATCTTCTTAAAGACTTCCAGTGTTGGAGTATTCACAACTTCTGGAGGCAATGTTGTTCCACTGATTAATTGTTCTGTCAGGAAATTTCTCCTCAGTTCTAAGTTGCTTCTCTCCTTGATTAGTTTCCACCCATTACTCCTCATCCTGCCAAATTTAGTAAGTGAATCACTGCAGTTGTTAAGTGAATAATTTAGTCATTAAGCCAATCTGGCTTCCTCCATTGAGTTCAAATGTTGAATGGCAGCTGGGAAGGCTACGAATGGTGATCACATGCACCGGGGTCTTTGCAATCAATATAAGTACATGCCAGTGGCCTGGAAGATAACCAGTCAAGGCCGTGCGTGCCATGCGACATGGCTTCACATGTCACTTTGGGCACGTGTGCTATAGGTTCACCATCACGGACCTAGAAGTCCCCTTCCAACTCCGTTCATCTGTATTAATGGGCTTCCCTTCTTCCAAGAGAAATCTTCTCTTGTGAATAATAATCTGCAATGCCATGTTGACAATGTTGAAAGGCAGGAGGGGGCTGGGATCTGCCCAGTTCCTATTGACGGATTGGCTGTTGCGAATCCCCCTCACTCGCCAATGGCTGCCCATGTGGTTTGAGCTGCTGGAGAGAAGCAGCCAGCTGGTTTCCCCCCCACCCCACCCACCCAAAGGTTATCTGCCTAACTTCATGCCTAACCAGCAGGTTCCTGAGAGAAGTCTGGGAAGGAAAACGGAAGAGGCTTCTGAGGTCAGGGGGAGAGAAAGAGGAAGGAAAGGAGATAAGGAAGGAAAGAAAGAGAAATGTGGAAGGAAAGAAAGAAAGAGAAATGTGGAAGGAAGGAAGATGAGGAAAGAAAGGAGAAATGTGGAAGGAAGGGAGGGAGGAAGGAGAAAGGCAGAATTGATGGGGAGAGAGAAAGGGGAAGGAAGGAAGATAAGGAAAGAAGGCAAAAAGTAGAAGGAAGGAAGGAAGAAAGAAAGAAAGAAAGAAAGAAAGGAAAGAAGAGGAGGAAAGAAAGAAGGACATATGTGGAAGGAAGAGACAGAGGGGGAAGAAAAGTAGAATTGATGGGGAGAGAGAAAGGGGAAGGAAGAAAGATAAGAAAAGAAGGCGAAAGGTGGAAGGAAGGAAGGAAGATAAGGAAGGAAAGAAAGAAAGAAATGTGGAAGGAAAGAAAAGTGTGGAAGGAAGGAAGGAAAGAAGATGAGGAAAGAAAGAAGGAGAAATGTGGAAGGAAGAGAGGGAGGAGAAAGGCAGAAATGATGGGGAGAGAGAAAGGGGAAGGAAAGAAGATAAGGAAAGAAAGAGAAAGATGGAAGGAAGGAGGGAAGGAAGGAAGGAGAAAGCAGGGGGAGGGAGAAAGAGCAAGGAAGGAAGGAAATAAGATAAGGAAGGAAAGGAAGAGAAAGGAGGAGAGAAGGAAGGAGAAAGGCAGAAGTGTGGAAGAGAGAGAAAGGAAGGAAGGAAAGAAGGAATGAAAAGAAGGAAAAAAGTAGAAGGAAGGAAGGAAGAAGGAGGAAGGTAGAGAGGAAGGAAGGAAGGTGAAAAGCAGTTTTCACTTATGAAGGGAAACGGAAGAACCTTCTTGGATGAGAAGAGAAACATTTTCAAAAAAAAAAAAATCCTAAGAAAGTCCAGAAGCTTTTTGGGAAAAGCCTCTTTGGGACAATCGTGACCTGAATGATTGAGAATCTCCACAGACACTGAGTGCAGCTAATCCTCAACTTACGACCACAATCGAGCCCAAAATTTATGTCGCCAAGTGACACCTTTGTTAAGGGAATGTTGTTCCATTTTACGACTTTTCTTGCCGTGGTTGTTAAGTTAATTTTTGCACTTGTTAAGCTGGTAACACGGTTGTTAAGTGGATCTGGCTTCCCCATGGGGGTCCTGTGACCCCAGGCCACTGCAACCGTCATAAATATGAGTCAGTTGCCAAGGATCTGAATTTGAGTCATGTGATGTTGCAAGGGGTTGTAAGTGTGAAACACAGTCATAGGTCATTTTTTCTAGTGCCGTTGTAACTTTGAACGGCCGCTAAACGAACTGCTGTAAGTCGAGGACTACCTGTGGTCCTTTTTCTGGAAAGTCCATTTCCACTTCTTCCGCATTTGTCAGGAGCCCTCGGAAATCCAATCCAATGCCCTCGCTTTGCCAAGCCAGCGTCTGCACATGCTCAGGAACCCTCCCTCTTCTCCCATCAACCTGCTCAGGAGACACACTTCCTCCATTCCTCCCTATCCAGTCAGAGCTGAAGAAGCTTCTTGGATGAGAAGCGAAAAGTCTTCAAAGAAAAAACAGGGAAGTCCACTTGTCTCTGGAGATTCTCAGTCCTCCGAGTCATGGTTGTCCCAAAGGTGCTTGTTTTTCCCCAAGAGGCAACTGGACTTTCTGATCTTTCTTTGGAGACCGTTTGCTTCTCATCCAAGAAGCTTCTTCAACTCGGACTGGATGGTGGGGAATAGAATAGAATAAGGAATAGAAGATAAGAGAATAAGAAATAGAAGAGAAGAGAATAAGGATAGAATAGAATAGAATAGAATAGAATAGAATAGAATAGAATAAGGAATAAATAGAATAGAATAGAATAGAATAGAATAAGGAATAGAATAGAGTAAGCTATAGAATAGAATAAGGAATAAATAGAATAGAATAAGGTATAGAATAGAATAGGGAATAGAATAGAGCAATGAATACAATAAAATAGAATAGAATAAAAAATAGAATGGAATAAGGAATAGAATAGATTAGCATAGAATAGAATAGAATAGAATAAGGAATAAAATAAGGAATAGAATAGAATAGAATAAGGAATAGAATAGAATAGGGAATAGAATAGAGTAAGGATTAGAATTGAATAAGGAATAGAATAGAATAAGGAATAGAATAGAATAGAGTAAGGAATAGAATAGAATAGAATAAGGAATAGAATAGAATAGGGAATAGAATAGAGTAAGGATTAGAATTGAATAAGGAATAGAATAGAATAAGGAATAGAATAGAATAGAGTAAGGAACAGAATGGAATGGAATGGAATAGAACAGAATAGAATTCTTTATTGGCCAAGTGTGATTGGACACACAAGGAATTTGTCTTTGGTGCATATGCTCTTAGTGTACATAAAGAAAATAAAATAGAATACATTCATCAAGAATCATAAGATACAACACTTAGTGATAGTCATAGGTTACTAATAAGCAATCGAATTATATAGGAAATAAATAAAACAATATAAAATTTAAAGACAAGCAACATGGTTATAGTCATGAATGGTAGAGATAGGTACTAGGAAGGATGAAAAGAATAATAGTAATACAGTTTTAGTAGACAATTTGACAGTGTTCTGGGGATTAGTTGTTTAGCAGAGTGATGGCATTCGGGGGAAAAACTGTCTTTATGAATGGAGTCAGAGCTGAAGAAGCTTCTTGGATGAGAAGCGAAACGTCTTCAAAGACAAGCCAGAAAGTCCAGTTGCCTCTTTGGGACAAGAAAGTCCAGTTGGACTGAGAATCTCTCCAGACTTCCTCCGGACCGGCCGCGCGTGGAAGAGAAGAGCAGCAAAGCGCATTTTTTAAAAACTTTTTAGAAGTTTTCGTCCTTACGCGCCCGGGCCGTCCGGCGCGCGTCTCCAAGCAACACCAACACCAACACCAACACCAACACCAACACACACACACACACACACACACCTCTTGTTTAACCCACTTGGGAAAGGCTGGCTCTTACCAGGAGGAGATGCTTGCTTCCCTCGTTGGCCAGCCAGCTCCTGCAAGACGGAGCCATGATGCCCGCACCGGCTCCGCTTCGCCTTTCTCGGGGCAGCCCCAGACCGGGCTCTTCCTTTTCAGCTGCCGGCTGGCCAAGCCTCTCCTCTTTCTCCCCTCCTTCCGGCCTCCCCCTCTCTAGCCTCTTCCCTCGCCCCCTTCCTTCCCCTGCCCTGGGCGAGGGGGAGGGTATATCTGACCACCTCCCACCCTTCCCACCTTCCCTGCGCCTTGCAGACAACTTGCAGGGTGGCGCCGACCGGCTCCTTTGTCTGCGGCCGGGCGGGGAGAGGAGGGAGGCTTGGGCTATGCACACACCAGCGCCTGCCAGCTTACTCTACGTTCCCCTCCCGGGCCGACCATGGGGGTCTCCAACAAGGTGGAGGGGTGGAGATCCTCTGGCAGTCCCGTCCCCCTCCGAGAGTGCAAGCGCTGGCTCTTTTGCTTCTTGCACGCCCCCGTGTGCTTGCCGAATCCCTGCCCGGGGGGGGGAAGGGAGGGTTGTCAGCCCGGAGCCTCTTGGTTTGTCCGAATTAAGTTCGTGTGGGATGAGCGTGGGTTGGGTGTGCATTGATTCCACGCGCATATACAACAAACAGATCCGTTTGAGGTTGGGGGTATGCGCGTGTAAGAATGAACTGACACCATCCACACCGTGCATTGACTTACTCGTATTACCTCAGATTATTACACCATCACCAAAATATTTTGAGAGCTGCTCCCGAGGCATCAAAGATCAAACCAGGTAATCATATTCTACTGATGAACGTTCTTCTAGTTTTCCAATATTTAGGAAATAGGAATAGAATAGAAGTAGGAGTAGAGTAGAAAAGAGAATAGAATAGAATAGAATAGAATAACAGGATTGGATGGGACCTTGGAGGTCTTCTAGTCCAACCCCTGCTCAGGCAGGAAACCCTACACCACTTCAGACAATTTTTTATCCAACATCTTCTTAAAAACTTCCAGTGCTGGAGCATTCACAATTTCTCAGGCAAGTTGTTCAACTGATTAATTCTTCTAACTGTCGGGAAATTTCTCCTTATTTCTAAGTTCCTTCTCTCCCTGATTAGTTTCCACCCATTGCTTCTTGTCCTACCCTCAGGTGCCTTGGAGAATAGTTTGACTCCTTCTTCTTTGTGGCAACCCCTGAGATATTGGAAGACTGCTATCATGTCTCCCCTAGTCCTTCTTTTCATTAAACTAGACATACCCAGTTCCTGCAACCGTTCTTCATATGTTTTAGCTTTTAGTCCCCTAATCATCTTTCTTGCTTTTCTCTGCACTCTTTCTAGAGTCTCCACATCTTTTTTACATCGTGGGAACAAAACTGGATGCAGAATTCCAAGGCTGTCACAGAGAAAAGGGGTGCACCCTATTTTTCAAAGCACCTGAGGGCAGGGCAGGAAGTAACAGATGGAAACGTATGGAGGAGAGATTCAACTTAGAATGTATGAGAAATTTCCTGTGAGAAAAATTAACCAGTGGAAGAGCTTCCTGACTCACTGGAATTGGTAAATTGGTAACACCATTGTTAAATCAATCAGGCTTCCCTATTGTCAGAAGGTCACAAAGGGAGTTGTGGTGAGCCAGGGACACCGCAGCCACCATAAATATGAGTCAGTTGCCAAACTTCTGAATTTTGATCTCGTGACCATGGGGATGTTGCAATAGTCATAAGTGTGAAAAGCCATCATAAGCCACTTTTATCAGTGCTGTGTTGTTGCAACTTTCAACGGCCACTAAATGAATGATTGTAAGTCAAGGAGTACCTGCATGCAATGCATTGTAGGAGATCTAAGGCTATTTTGGGATGGAATGGGACAACTCGTCGCAGCCAACTGGCCATGGAGAACTTGGTATGGTCAACTTGCCATGGACAACTCACCAAGGCCAACTCACCATGGGACAACTCAACAATTCAATTTAATTATTTAAAATAGTTAACATTATTTTAATTTTTGTCATTCACATTTCATTTTGTTTCTCCTTTGACATTCTTTCTTTTATCCATTTCTTTGATATTAGTGTAACTCTTGTCCTGCAGTGAATTATCCTATGGCAAGTTGGCCACGGAGAGTTGGTCATGGCAGTTGGCCATGGAGAGTTCACCTTGGCAGTTGGCCATGGAGAGTTGGCTGTGAAGGGTTGGCAATGGAGAGTTGGCCATGGCAGTTGGCCATGGAGAGTTGGCCATAGCAGTTGGCCATGGAGAGTTGGCCATAGAGAGTTGGCCGTGAAGGGTTGGCCATGGAGAGTTGGCCATGGCAATTGGACATGGAGAGTTGGCCATGGCAGTTGGACATGGAAAGTTGGCCATGGCAGTTGGCCATGGAGAGTTGGCCGTGAAGGGTTGGCCATGGAGAGTTGGCCATGGAGAGTTGGCCGTGAAGGGTTGGCCATGGAGAGTTGGCCATGGCAGTTGGACATGGAGAGTTGGCCATGAAGGGTTCGCCATGGAGAGTTGGCCATGGCAGTTGGACATGGAGAGTTAGCCATGGCAGTTGGACATGGAGAGTTGGCCATGGACAGTTGGTCATGGCACTTGGACACAGAGAGTTGGCCATGCAAAGGTGGCCATGGCAGTTGGCCATGGAGAGTTGGCTATGGCAGTTGGACATGGAGAGTTGTCCCATATTGGTGGTAGAAGATTTCTTCAAGAATAGGGAAAAATCTATAAGACAAAAAAATAAACATTCTTAATGGACTATTGGAAATATAGAAGCGACATTACTTCTACTAAAGAGAATGTTATAAAGTAGTGCCTGAACAGGTTTTCAGACTTCTGCACCGCCCGCTACATCTTATTGTGATTCAGTAAACAACTGTGCATAATTAGTATGTATCAATTTCTAGAAAAATGCTTAATTTTGTACCCTGTGGAGATTATACTAGTTTCAGTTCTCTGAAAGATTTATTGAAACAGACAGTGATTAAACCTTTTTCGTAGAATTGTATCATGCCATACATAGTCACTTGTGTGTGTAATGGTGAAGATGTTTGCCTGGAAAAAAGCAGGCTCTGAGTTCTAGTCTTACCTTAGACAGGAACTCATTGATTTTTAAGACATGTGGTCAAAGTAGAAAGAGAAAAATAGAGAAAAAAAGATCAGTCCATAAACTTCAAGCGGAGAAACGGGAAATGTTGCAATCACTTCAATCCACAAAACATCATTACAAGCAGGAACAACAACAAAAAACTTTTTAAAGCAGTCCAATAGGGATTAAATTCGCCGCTTTATTCTTGCTTAAAGGACTAATTATTATTTTTTAAATAATTTTTAAAAAGGGTTTCTTAGGGCAATCTTGAGAAAGAGAAAAAAAACCTCACCAGATGGAATGCTTTCACTTCTTCTCTTCCTTCGGGAGCCGTCTCCGACTATGTCAGCCTGGGAGCTGCCTGTTTGCCACCGATTGGAAGTGCTACCCTTGGGTCAATCAGGGACTTTGCGCTGTCCCTGCGACCAGCAAGGTTTTGTCTTCCCAGTCACCATCTCTTCGGGACAGTTTAGGTCCTGCTGGACCGTCCAAAGGCAAAAGTGTCATTGGCGGGCTCGGACAGTCAAGTCCGCACGATGTGCCATCACGACGTTGGCTCCTCCTCTCCTAAAGAGCAGTCATGGTTGTTCTCCTCCAGGACTGACCAGTTTGATTGCCTAGTTAACATCAACAGTAGCGTTGCCACATTCAACAATAGCATCCTCTAAAATACAGGTAGTCCTCAAGTTACGATACTTCATTTAGTGACCAAAGTTACAACGGCACTGAAAAAAGTGATTTACGACCGTTTTCACACTTACAACCCTTATAGCATTCCCCACTGTCACATGATCAAAATTCAGACGCTTGGCAACTGGTTCACATTTATTAGCGATCACATGATCCCCTTTCGCAACCTTCTGATAAGCAAGAAAGCCAGTTTTACTTAATGACTATGTTGCTAACTTAACAGCTGCAGTGATTGACTTAGCAACTGTGGTGAGAAATGTCATAAAATGGTGCAGCGCTCATTTTATCTTGCTTATCAACAGAAATGTTGGGCTCAATTGTGATCGTGAGTTGAGGACTGTCTATATACCAACTATGAAAAAAAATTAAATCAGAATAGAGCTCGAAGAGACCTTGGAGGTCTTCTAGTCCAGCCCCCTGCTCCAACAGGAGACCCTATATCATTTCAGACAAGCAGCTGTCCAGTTGCTTCTTAAAAACCTCCAGTAATGAAGCACCCACAACTTCTGAAGGCAACTTCTGTTCCACTGGTTAATTGTTCTCACTGTTAGGACATTTCTCCTTAGTTCTAGGTGGCTTTTCTCCTTGATTAGTTTCCATCCATTATTTCTTGTCTGGCCTTCTGGTGCTTTGGAAATTAAGTTGCCCCCCCTCCTCTTTGGAGCAGCCCCTCAAATACTGGAATTGTTCTGACCTAGGCTTCCCAAGATCACGAAGCTGACTCCTCGTCCCGATAAAACCTCTTTTATTTAGGTTAAAGGGAATTCCTCTCCAGCAAAATCCTGGCAAACCGTCTTTCATGAGATTTCACAACTACAGACCTTTATCAGGCTTGGAGAGCTTCCAGGCTGATATCTTCCAAACGCCACGCTGTAGCAGCAATTACTTGGCAAGAAGTCGAGAACAAATCTTCACTCTAATAAATTGAACTAATTGTCTCCTGCAAACTCCATTCCCCTTTCGCTCCATTTTCTTCCCTATAGGAGGGGCCATTCACCGTCCACCTGTGCCTTTACTCCCGGGTCAGCCCCTTGTTCCTTAGCTGTTCCCTTCTGCTGGCAGCTCTGAACATGCGTACATCAGGAACAAGCTCCAGCTGTTCTTCTGCCCCACTGATGTCTGACTCTGAAGGCAGCTGATAGCTGTCAGATGGCTCTGGCCCACTCTGCCTCCGATGCAGAGCCCTCATCAGAGCCTTCCCCAGACTCCAGGACTGGCCCAGTTTCCTCCCCAACCCTCCTCACTGTCTGCTTCTGCCGCCAGCTCCACTGGCCACTAGTGGGCCACAACAGAAATACTGATACTACGTTCCCCCCACTTAAGTCCTTCTTTTCTCTAGACTAGCCTTACCCAATTCCTGCTTCATATGTTTTAGTCTCCAGAACTTTAATCGTCTTAATTGCTCTTCTCTGCGCTTTTTGCAAATTCTCAACGTCTTTTTCGTAACGTGGTGACCAAAACTAGATGCAGTATTCCAGATGTGGTATTTGAAGGAAAGCCCCATGAGAATAAGTTCAGATCTGTTTCAGAGGGCAATGAGACTTGGGAGAAATTGTAAGGCCGACGTTTGTATGTTCTGAGTTGAACTAATAGCAATAGCAGTTAGACTTATATACCGCTTCATAGGGCTTTCAGCCCTCTCTAAGCGGTTTACAGAGTCAGCATATTGCCCCCAACAACAATCCGGGTCCTCATTTTACCCACCTGTAAAGGCTGAGTCAACCCTGAGCCGGTGAGATTTGAACAGCCGAACTTCAGAGTCAGCTGAAGTAGCCTGCAGTGCTGCATTTAACCACTGCGCCACCTCGGCTCCAAAGCATCTCCTGCCAATTTCCGTAGGCTCTAAATTGAGTAACAGAAACAGATTCAAATGCAGCCCCCGGAATCTGAATCTTTGGGAGTTCATCTCTCTCCTGCTAATAGCCCTCCTCTGAAGCACGCAACCCCCACATTTCCTTCCTCTAAACTCCATTCAGAATATGTGTATGCCCCCCTCCCCAAATCGCATCCCCATATAACCTCTCCCACACATTCCTCCTTGAAGTTGGAGTTGAGTGAGCCAGGAGCAACCAGGCACAGCACAGAGATGGAACTGCAAACACAAAGATGTGGAATGTGTGTTTGTGAGTGGGTGGGTGGATGGGTGGGTGATTAGCACTGGAGTATAAAAACAGACAGACATGTACACACACACACACACACACACACACACACACACACACACACCAAGCTGTAAGGAACAATTGAAAGGAAATCAGTTGTCCAGCTCTCTGATGACTAAGACAGAAATTCTTCTTGACTTGGAATGAGGTCATTGGGTACAATGAAAGGAGAATAATTAAAAAAGCAAGGAGCTTGCAAACTCTTCTTTGCTGATGTCTGGGTTTTGGGGTTGTTTTTTTTGGGGGGGGGCGGGACAATCCTGCCTCTGAAAGCTTCTGATGACAATCCAGAAGATTTTGTGTTGAGTCTCTAGAAAGAGTGCAGAGAAGAGCAACAAAGATGATTAGGGGACTGGGGGCGAAAATGTGAAGAACGAGTTGCAGGAAATGGATATATACAGTTTAGATAAAGAAGGGATGTGTTGGCTCAGTGGCTAAAACACTGAGCTTGTCGATCAGAAAGGTCGGCAGTTCAGCGGGTTCGAATCCCTAGTGCCGTGTAGTGGAGCGAGCTCCCGTTACTTGTCCCACCTTCTGCCAACCTAACAGTTCGAAAGCATGTAAAAATGCAAGTAGAAAAATAGGAACCACCTTTTAATGGGAAGGTAACAGCATCCTGTGTGCCTTCGGCATTCAATGCAGGGGTGGGTTCCGGCCGCCATTACTACCGGTTTGGTGCCCAAATTTTTTTGCATGCACACTCACTTCGCTCGCCTGCACACCAGATACAATTCTGTCACTTACAACAGGCTCATTCTTCAGGACAGAGGTAGACCCCTCTGAAGCCCTCCAGACTGCTCCCAATGTTAGCCACATCAGCGGAATCTGATAAGTGTGGATGCAATAAATCTGGGGGAAAAAATCAGGTTGCCTGCTTAAACTTTTGGTGCCAAGCAGGCATCTCTGCAAGCAAAATGTGCGTTTTAGGCTTGAGTTCCCCTGTAGCTGAAGCAAACTGAAAAGAAAATAGGTTTGCCAGTTGTCGATGGGTAATACCAATGCCCATTCCCATGGGGAAATTACAATGCTTGGTTAACGTTTTAAGCTGACAGGTCCTTTTCCACATCACATAAAAATATTTCCCTCCCCCCCAGAGTAGAACAAAGAGAAGATCCTTCTTCTCTCTCTCTCTCTCTCTCTCTCTCTCTCTCTCTCTCTCTCCTCTCTCTCTCTCTCTCTCTGTCTCTCTCTCTCTCTCTATATATATATATATATATATATATATATATATATATATATATATATCATCTATATATCTCTCTATCTCTATCTCTATCTCTATATCTATATCTATATCTATATCTATCTAATCTATCGATCGATCGATCGATCGATCGATCGATCGATAGATAGATAGATAGATAGATAGATTATACATACATACATACATACATACATACATACATACATACATACATACATATGTTTACACACAGAGGGAAACACTAATTGGAGATACCCAGATTTGTACTGAAGTTTGATTGATACACATTTTTCCACCTTCAATATCATTTGTAGTAAGCTTTAGTAGATTTCAGAAGTCTAGGGTGGAAGAAAGACTTGAACCCATTACACTTTCATATCAGTGGTGGGATTCAATTTTTTTACTAGCGGTTCTGTGGGAATGTTTTGGTGGGCATGACATCACTTGGTGGGCATGGCAGGGGAAGGACACTGCAAAATCCCCATTCCCTCCCGATCAGCTGGGACTCGGGAGGCAGAGAATAGATAGGGGCGCAGCCAGCCAGAGGTGGTATTTACCGGTTCTCCGAACTACTCAAAATTTCTGCTACCAGTTCTCCAGTACTGGTCAGAACCTGCTGAATACCACCTCTGTTTTATATAAAGGTGGTCCTCAACTTACGACCATAATTGAGCCCAACATTTCTGTTGTTAAATGAGACATTTGTTAAGTCACTTAAGCAACAGATATGTTGGATTCAGCTGCAGTCATAAGTCGAGGACTTCCTGTGTACACTTGCCAGTTTGTAATACTATTCAGTATTACAAGAATGGAGGCCTTTGAACTCTGGTGCTGGAGAAGACTCCTGCGAGTCCCTTGGACTGCAAGGCCATCCAACCGGTCAGTCCTGAAGGAGATCAACCCTGACTGCTCTTTAGAAGGCCAGATCCTGAAGATGAAGCTCAAGTACTTTGGCCACCTAATGAAAAGGAAGGATTCCCTAGAGAAGAGCCTAATGCTGGGAAAGATGGAGAGCAAAAGAAGAAGGGGACGAGAGAGAATGCGGTGGCTGGATGGAGTCAACGAAGCAGTCGGCGTGAGCTTAAATAGACTTCAGAGGATGGTAGAGGATAGGAAGGCCTGGAGGAATGTTGTCCATGTACACGACTTTGCAACTAACAACAACAACGATACTATTCAGAATCCCAACTTCTTCCTGGACTCCCCCAAAATTGAAGGCAACTTTCCCCCAACTTCATAAAGTCTAAACTGGATTTCAGTCTTCATCTCATTGGAGGGAGGGGTACAGAATTTAACCGAAACTGGGAAGACAGCATCTTCTTCCCAGAATCTGACTCTTACTCTGTTGTTCGTGCTTGTTTGGCAAAATTGTTGTGGTACAGCATGGACAAAAATGACATTCATTTCTCCATTACCTTGGCCTTTTGGTATGACTCTTTTTCTCTTTGTAATCTGTTGTTCATTAAGGTTATTTCATCATTCAGTAATCCTAAACTTGAGTTTTAGCCAGAGCTCAGTCCTGGAAGAATAATTTCTATTGCCAGCATGTAATTCTGGAATAAATCGAAGCCAGCATTGAGAAAGGAAATGACCTTGAGTGTATTCTAAAACAGAAGCACAGATGTGTGTTTGTGTGTGTCTGTGTGTGTCTGTGTTTGTGTGTGTGTGTGTTTGTGTACAGAGACTGCAACAGTAATTTTACCCCAAGAGGGCTGATATATTCCTAGCCTAGTGTTTCTCAACCTTGGAAACTAGCAGGGGGACTTCTGGGAGTTGAAGTCCACACAGTTTAAAGCTGCCAAGGCTGGGGAACATCGATCTAGCCCATTGTGTAGGAGGGTTGGGATAAAAATACAAAGACTAAAGATCCTGTGTCCACCCTCCCTGCCACAAGTGTATGCAAGGACCCATTTCTTGGTTGTATTAATGATCATGGGAAATGATTTTTTTAAAAAATTGTTTACTTACTAGCTGATAACCCGGCATTTACTGTGTATTTATGTATAGGGGGGAAATGTCTGGCCCAAACATAATTTCTGATGTTGGATTTTCCCCCTTACCAGACGGGGACCCCTTGTGGAGTACTGTGAAGCCATTACCATGGCAACTCCACTGTGCTATACACAGAGGTGGGTTCCTACCAGTTTGCACCTATTCGGTAGAACCGGTTCATCAAATCTACCGAACCGGTTAGAAGAGATTCCACCACTGGACCCGGAAAGCAGCCCACACCTACAGAAGAGGTTCCAAAAAAATTTGAAACCCACCACTGGTCCTTGGATATGATTATTCTACACTATCATGCTCATATTTATAAAACTCAGTGCCTCTGTGAAAGGTAAGGATGACTACTGCGTTTGTGGTGCAATCAGAACATTGCGTGTGTTGAAGTTGTTTTAACGCAAACCAAAGATGCCTTTTAAAAAACAAGTTTACATCATATTTATGCATGCCAGTGCTCTGTGTGAGGTAATTTAAGGTGGTTCTGACAAGTGTCGTCGGCATCTTCATATCCGGTCACATGGGCGGCAAGCCACTTCCACAAAGGAGGCCACACCCACAGAGTAGATTTGAACAATTTTTGAAACCCACCACTGGCTATACAGTAGAAGCCATTTGATGGCCATACATTAAAAGCCATTTTAAGGCACAACAGGCTGTATCTTAACAGAACACCACCAAGGGATGTTAGGGGTGTCTTACCCCCACAGTATTTTTATCCATAGAGTAAATCATCTGTGTACCAAGTTTGGTTGAAATTGTTCGAAGCATTCCAGAGCTATGCTGGAACACACACACACACACACACAGACAAAGTGTGTGTTCTCCATCTGGAGGCATTTGTTGAGATGGGCAGTTCTACAAATGGAAGGAAGGAAGGAAGGAAGGAAGGAAGGAAGGAACAAACAAACAAACAAACAAACAAACAAACAAAACTGAGTGGGGATTTAAATGCTCATTTATTCATTTGTATTTCCCTTCTACACTATAATGCCACTGAAAATCAACAATTTACTGCCAACTTTCATTTGCAAAATGCCACCAAGTAGCTACTGAAAGAAAATGGGGCTAGGTCTGCCTGCCCCACAGATATAGTTTGGCTTTAAGAGCCGTGGTGGCACAGTGACTAGAATGCAGTATTGTAGGCTAATTCTGTTGACTGCCAGGAGTTCGATTCTGATCAGCTCAAGGTTTACTCAGCCTTCCATCCTTCCGAGGTTGGTAAAACAAGGACCCAGATTGTTGGGGGCAATATGTTGAATCTGTAAGCTGCTTAGAGAGGGCTGTTAAGCACTGTGAAGCAGTATATAATTCTAAGCATTATTGCTATTGTATTCTTCATTCTGAAAGAATCAGGAAAGGGGGGGGGAAATAAAAATTGTGGAGTTTTTTGGGGGTGATGCTGCTGACGTCTGAACCAGTTCTATGCTCGGCGATGCCATCTTGATTTTCTATTCTGCACATAGCAATAGCAATAGCAGTTAGACTTATATACCGCTTCATAGGGCTTTCAGCCCTCTCTAAGCGGTTTACAGAGTCAGCATATTGCCCCCAACAACAATCCGGGTCCTCATTTTACCCACCTCGGAAGGATGGAAGGCTGAGTCAACCCTGAGCCGGTGAGATTTGAACAGCCGAACTGCAGTCAGCTGAAGTAGCCTGCAGTGCTGCATTTAACCACTGCGCCACCTCGGCTCTTGTGCAGAACAATCTTCATTGAAAAAATGCTCTTTTTTTCATAACATAAAAAGTTTTTGCACACCAAACTGGTAATAATGCCAGCCCTAACCCATCCCTGTTATGTCTCCATCAGTGGTGGGTTGCAGGCGGTACACCCCAGTATGGATGTACTATTGCCTGCCCGGAGGACCGGGTACCATTCCAGTACAGTGCTCCGGAGGGCCCATCCGCCCGCCCGAGCTCCTTACCTGTATTTCAGCTCTTCAGCGCTTTCACGCATGTGCAGGGAGGGCACAGCACCTGGGCAATGCTCGTCAAGCAGCTGGAGCATCATGGAGGCATCGCAAGAAGTAAGCATGCATGTGCGCATATGTGCCAGAGGTGGGTTCCTACCAGTTCGCACCTATTCGGTAGAACCGGTTCATCAAATCTACCGGACCGGTTAGAAGAGGTTCCACCAGTGGACCCGGAAAGCAGGCCACACCTACAGAAGAGGTTCCAAATTTTTTTGAAACCCACCACTGCTAAAGGGTTATGGGTGTAAGGATCTTGTAACTTGACAGCTTTAAGACTTGCATGCTTCAATGCCAGAGTTCCTGAGCCAACGTGACTGGAGGAGGAATTCTGGGAGTTGAAGTCCACAAGTCTTAAAGCTGTCAGGTTTGAAGACCCCTAGCTTTTTTTCCTAAAGGGTTAGGGGTGCAAGGGTCTTTTAACTTGACAGCTTTAAGACTTGCATGCTTCAATGCCAGAGTTTCTGAATAGCTACTTGGACCGACCTAAGTACTAATTCATAATTTCATATCCGGTCACATGGGTGGCAAGCCACTCCCAGAAAGGAGGCCACACCCACAGAGTAGGTTCGAACAATTTTTGAAACCCACCACTGATGTGCGCGCACACTGTGCACATTCATGTGGTGGACGCCGGGGCCCATTGCAACTGTACCGGTTGCAACAGGATCCAGAACCCACCACTGGTCTCCATCTTTTCTATAAGCCAACAAGATAGTGAGCAGCGGAAATGTCTAATACAGTTCTACAAAATTATGGAGACCAGAAGAAATGTTTGTATGGAATGTCTTAGGAAACACCAAATACCGGTAAAGTTTTTGTATTTATATGATCATTCTCAATCGCTAAACCAAAATGCACTTAAAATGTAACCTTGCAGAGTTTGGGGTGCAGGAGTGGGTAGAAAGTGATGAAGATTTTGTTTCTTTGAAGGCCAGGTTGTCTAGAATCACACATCTGTCTTTGGATTTGGGATGCTTTGGGGATTCTAATTTTTCAAGGATGCTAATCATCAAAGGCAGTGTTGCAAAAACAACCATGGCTTTAGATAATGCTAGAAAAACTGTCCATCACATTCCTCATAAGTACATCCCATTCTCTCCAAATCCTCCTTATTCAAACAAGCTTACATTCTTGGGCTGCTTAAAGATGAGAACAAAACGAGGTTGGTATCTGCATGATTTATTCTCTGCTTAGCCCATCACAGCTAAGCTTCTGCTATCCTTATTTTTCAACTGGATGATTGACTGGTAGACAAATTGTACCTTGGTAGAATATATCCACCCTCCTTCCCAATGGATATCGATGATGATAAGGATGAGGATGATAATAAGGAGAAGGAGAAGGAGGAGGAAAAGAAGAAAAAGAAGAAGAAGAAGAAGAAGAAGAAGAAGAAGAAGAAGAAGAAGAAGAAGAAGAAGAAGAAGTAGTAGTAGTAGTAGTAGTAGTAGTAGTAGTAGTAGTAGTAGAAGAAGAAGAAGAAGAAGAAGAAGAAGTAGAAGAAGAACCATCACCAAAGTACAGAAAAATTGCTGCAGGCTGTGAAAAAACAGCATAAAAACAACAGAAACCAAGGCAGAATGTAAGGAAAAACAGCTGAATGACAGATTAAATAGATGGAAAACCAAAGCTTTGCATGGACAGCACTTGCAAAACATGGAAGGAAAATGTGATGACAACTTGACATGGACATGGCTTAAGATGGGAACTATCAAGAAAGAAATGGAAGGTTTAATACTGGCTGCTCAAGAACAAGCACTACAAACTAATGCCATGAAAGCGAAGATACAAAACTCCACTGACAACCCAAACTGCCCACTTTGCAATAACAAAGTCGAAACTGTTTCACATTTAACATGTGAATGCAGCAAAATTGCACAAACTGATTACAAAGCTAGACATGACCGAGTTGCTAAATTAATCCACTGGTCATTATGTAAAAAAATATGATTTACCTGTATTCAGAAAGTCATGGGAACATAAAATGGAAAAAGTTATCGAAAATGAGAAGGTGAAGATCTTGTGGGACTTTTGAATACAAACGGATCGTCATTTGGAGCACAACACGCCAGATATCATGGTTGTAGAGAGCCGAAGTGTACATTTTATTGCTATCGCTGTTCCTGGAGATGCCAGAGTCGAAGAAAAATGACTAGGAAAAAATCATGAAATATTGCGACCTGGCCATTGAAACTACATGGCTATGGATGAAGCATGTAGAGTGATACCCATTGTCATCAGGCACTTGGCACCATGTCCAGAATTTACAAGATGCATCAACAAATTGCAGCTTCCTGCAATAACACCAGCGGAATTGCAAAAAACTGCACTACTCAGAACATCTTATATTTAAGAAGGTACTTGGTTGATACCTAGGACGCTGGCAGCAACCTTATCACCATTAGCACCAGTCACTGGATTTGTGATGCATTTTTGAATGTTCAGTTGGCTGAGATTCATGTTTAATGAATAAAGTAATAATAATAATAGGACTACTGACGGTGTTTATACCATTTGACATATTTGCTTATTTGCTTATTATTGTGTTATAAAAAGTTTATGTTGCTATTTATGAGCCGGTTAGAGTCCAAATGATTGGAATGGCAAAAAAAAAACCCACTCTTTCATAATCTCCTCTTCCTTCTTCTCCTCCAAATATTGCAGAGGTGCAACTTATAGTATATTTTACAATTCAAGTGCTTTGTACTTGGCTCTTCTCCTGTTCTCCTCCTTCTTCTCCATCTCCCCCCACTCCTCTTCTTCCTTCCCCCCCCCCTCCTCCTCCTCCTCCTCCTCCTCCTCTTCTTCTTTCTCCTCCTCCAGAATATCGCGGAGGTGCAACTTATAGTATCTTTTACAATTCAAGTGCTTTGGACATGGCTCTTCTCCTTTTCCTTCCACTTGCCTTTCTACTTCTCTCCCACCTTCTCCCCTCCTCCTCCTCCTCCTCTTTCTTCTTCTTCTTCTTCTTCTGCTTCTTCTTCTTCTTCTTCTTCTTCTACTTCTTCTTATACTTCTCCTCCTCCTCCTCCTCCAACTCCCGCCTTCTCCCTCACTTCTTCCCCTTCTTGTGCCTCTTCTTCCTCATCTGCTAGTCATTAACCATTTGCTATTTCCAGCAGTTTCCAACAACTTGCAAGTTGGAGAGCATGTCTCCCCTCCCTTGCCTATCCAGAGAATTGGCTGAGATGCTTCCTCCACCTTATTTCTTCTGTGGGCTAAGACATCTCTTCTTCCACCTATTGCCCCGGTTGTCGTCTTTTCTCCTCTTTCCAAAAGGTTATTCTCACAGCTGATTACAATGTCTTGCCAATGTCTTCCCTTGACTTTTGATTGGAAGGCGCCAACTACTGGAGAGTCAGGGGTGGACTACTACGGGTTCGCCCGGGTTCGGGAAAACCCGTAGCTAATGTTATGGCCGGTTTGGAGAACCTCCAAATCCCACTCCTGGCTGGCCCCGCCCACCCTGCCTCGCCCCTCCCCTTCCAGGAGTCTCCACATGGCCCATTTTGGATGTGAAGTAAGTGCAGGGTCCATGCAGAGGCTCGAGGAGGGGGAAAAATGGGCCTCCTAGAAGTTCCGGAAGGCTGGACACGAGCCCGGGGGAGGGCCTCCGGAGCCCGGGAAGGCAGTTTTCACCCTCCCAGACGATCGAGGAAAGTGAAAATGCCCCCCATGGTGCGGTAGGCCGACTAGGCCATGCCACCCAGCAACCAGGCAGAGAACCCGTTGCTGACATTTTTGAAGCCCACTCCTGTGGAGCGTGATTATGATGTGACAGACAAGATATGGGTCCTCTTCAGAGGTGGGTTCCTACCAGTTCGCACCTATTCAGTAGAACCGGTTCATCAAATCTACCGAACCGGTTAGAAGAGGTTCCACTAGTGGACCTGGAAAGCAGGCCACACCTACAGAAGAGGTTCCAAAAATTTTTGAAACCCACCACTGGTCCTTGGATATGATTATTCTACACTATCTAGAGAGTGGATAGAGAGCCAAGGTGGCGCAGTGGTTAATGCAGCACTGCAGGCTACTGCTAGATCAGCAGGTCAGCGGTTCAAATCTCACCGGCTCAGGGTTGACTCAGCCTTCCATCCTTCCGAGGTGGGTAAAATGAGGACCCAGATTGTTGGGGGCAATATGCTGACTCTCTGTAAACCGCTTAGAGAGGCCTGAAAGGCCTATGAAGCGGTATATAAGTCCACTGCTATTACTATCATGCTCATATTTATGAAACTCAGTGCCTCTGTGAAAGGGAAGGATGACTACTGTGTTTGTGGTGCAATCAGAACATTGCATATGGTGAAGTTGTTTTAACGCAAACCAAAGATGCCTTTTAAAAAACAAGTCTACATCATATTCTTATGCATGCCAGTGCTGTGTGTGAGGTAATTTAAGGTGGTTCTGACAAGTGTTGTCGGCATCTTCATATCCGGTCACATGGGTGGCAAACCACTCCCATCCGGTCACATGGGTGGCAAGCCACTCCCACAAAAGAGCCCCCCCCCCCCAGAGTAGGTTCGAACAATTTTTGAAACCCACCACTGGTCCTCTTGGAATTAAATAATTACAGAAGCATCACACTTGACCCCTAGGAAGGTCATTAAATGTATCTTCTTTTTGAAAGAAACTTGAAAGGAAATGCACCAGGTCCGCCTGGTGCACCAATTGCGTCCCTACCTGAACCGTGAGGGTCTCACAACAGTCACTCACGCCCTTGTGACCTCAAGACTGGACTACTGCAATGCGTTCTACATGGGGCAGCCCTTGAAGAGTGTTTGGAGACTTCAGCTTGTCCAGAATGCAGCCGCGCGAGCGATTGTGTGTGCACCTCGTACAACCCATGTTACACCTATCCTCCGCGAGCTGCACTGGCTGCCTATTGGTCTCCGGATATGCTTCAAGGTGCTGGTCGTCACTTATAAAGCCCTACATGGTATTGGACCTGGGTACTTGAGAGACCGCCTGCTGCCAATTACCTCCCAAAGACCTATTAGATCCCACAGACTAGGCCTCCTCCGAATTCCATCTGCCGGCCAATGCCGATTGTCGACCACCCGGAGGAGGACCTTCTCTGTGGCTGCTCCGGCCCTCTGGAACGATCTCCCCGTGGAGATTCGGACCCTCCCTACCCTTCAGGCTTTCCATAAAGCCATTAAGACCTGGCTGTTAAGACCTAGAGCCATTAAGACCTAGAGCCGAGGTGGCGCAGTGGTTAAATGCAGCACTACTACTTCAGCTGACTGCAGTTCTGCAGTTCGGCTGTTCAAATATTACCGGCTCAGGGTTGACTCAGCCTTCCATCCTTCCGAGGTGGGTAAAATGAGGACCCGGATTGTTGTTGGGGGCAATATGCTGACTCTGTAAACCGCTTAGAGAGGGCTGAAAGCCCTATGAAGCGGTATATAAGTCTAACTGCTATTGCTATTGCTATTACTGTTCCGGCAGGCCTGGGCCTGTTGAGTCCCATCCGCACTCGAATTGGTGTGTTTGTTGAGACCTTTTAAACTGGTTCTGTATGGTTGTCTGTCTTTGTTCTTTCTTTTATATTGTTCCCTTCCCTTCCGGTTTTGTTAGCCGCCCTGAGTCCCTTCGGGAATAGGGCGGCATACAAGTTGAATAAAACCTGAAACCTGAAACCTGAATGAGACTTGGTATAAATATGTGGGTGAATATCTCTTGCCACCTGGTATTACTTTTCTTAAATACCAAAAGAAGATACGATGCCCTTCCTTTTCATATTAATTTTTAACTGCTATCATTATTCTCTTGCTTTTTGTGCCTTGTAGAAAACCTCAGTATTATCTGCTTCAAGATTTCCCAGGAGTTTGAGGTCAATCAAGTTTTTACTCTCAAAAGGATTTTTTTCCCATCACTTCTGGGAATAGCCTTCTAAGCTTTGTTAATTTCATCAGTGCCTTACAGGGGGGTAGCATAATAAACAGAGCTATTCCTTGCCAAACAACACAGGAAGGAGGGTAAAAAAAAAACCCAGCGGAACCATTATCTAGGAATGTTCTTAGATCATACTGTCAAATCTTTCTTTTAAGGACTCTACAAACTTAAAGTTAGACAGGTTCCTATAACTGCAACATTTTGAACCAAGAAAGTCTTGGAGTGCACTTTTCTCTAAGCCACCATCTTTGAGAAATACTTATGCTGGTCTAGGATTACAATAAAGATTTGACTTGAACTGTTTGTAATTAAATATTATGTTTCATGTATAAACACTAAAGTGATCCTCATTGAATGGTGCAGCCATCTTAAGTTAAATAAAAATACAGCCCTGAATTTTACAGACCAAGCTTAAAGTCTTTCATCTAAAGATGCATCTCAAACATCCTTCCATGAACATTGCAAAATGGTCTCCTCGGAATATTTTTACTTATTTGTCATATTTAGGTAAATAAAAGGGAGATGGTGGCTCAGTGGCTAACACCTGAGCTTGTCGATCAGAAAGGTCGGCGGTTCAAACTCCCTAGTGCCGCGTAATGGAGTGAGCCCCTTTTCTTGCCCCAGCTTCTGCCAACCTAGCAGTTCAAAAGCATGTACAAATGCAAGTAATAAAATAGGAAGTATCTTTGGTGGGAAGGTAACAGCGCTCCATACACCTTCGGCGTTTGGTCATGCCGGCCACATGACCACAGAAATGTCTTCGGGACAACGCTGGCTCTTCAGCTTTGTAAAGGAAATGAGCACTGCCCCCTAGAGTCGGGAACATCTAGTAGATATGCGCGAGGAGAACCTTTACCTCTATCCCCAACACTCTTCCCAGGAGAAAGGAAATCTCTTATTTGAATTTCTAGAGAGATGCTGTAGCCAAGGTTGATCATGGATGGGTCAACTGAGCACTACTTTATAATGCTGTAAGACCACACTTGGAATATTGTGTCCAGTTTTGGTCACCACAGTATTAAAAAAAAGTTGTTGAGACTCTAGAAAGACTGCAGAGAAAGAGCAACAAAGAGGATTAGGGGACTGGAGGCTAAAACTTATAAAGAATGATTGCTGGAATGGGGATGACTAATTTAATGGAAAGAAGGACTAGGGATGACATGATAGCAGTGTTCCAATATTTGAGGGGTTGCCAGAAAAGAAGAGGGGGAGGTCAACCTATTTTCCAAGGCACCAGAAGGCAGGACAAGAAGCAATGGATGGAAACTTATCAAGGAGAGAACAACCTCGAACTAAAGAGATCCAGAAAAGTAAGGGCTACTGAAATTGACCATGGCTTCAGCATATTTTTATACTTCGAAATGTCCCCACATGTTTGACATAACAAGATAAGGAGAAAAGCAAACACATTTTGCAGTTAATAAGCTTTGCTTCCAAGGCCTGAAGTATCTGTAGGCCATATTACATTCTTACTTAGAAAACAAAGTGAGGAATTTTCATTTGAGGCTCAGGAGGAATGTCATACATTCAATTAAAAGGGCTTCCATAAAATAGAAATATATACAACTGATTAAGAACTTCTTTGCAAGAACTCTGCTGCAAGGAGTATACTTCATTCGAGCTTTCAATAATTTACCAGGTTCTGATAGTTTGAGGGCTTTGGAAATGTCTGGGAAAAACTCATTTATCTCAGACTTCTGCCTCAGATAGAATGATCATAAAGTTGGACTCACACTTTGTTGATAAATTGTACAGGCAACTATTGTTTCTTTATTGCTTTGAGTATTTCAAGCAAAGGACTTAATCAATTATGATAAATGACTTTCTATCATCATTTATAGTAATAAGTACTAGCTATGCCAGTGAAATTCAGAACTATTTCCTCAGAGATGTAAAATTAGATGTCAGGCTGAGTCTGACCACACTCTTACTCTGGTGTGTGTAAGTGTGTGTGTGTGTGATGAGTGTAGGCAAGTCCAGAGATGCTTGTTGAAGACAGTTGTTGGGCACAACCCACAGAAGAGTGCTAAAGATCTGAAAATGAGATTGTGTTTGGAGTGTAACACGTTCTTTACATCTTATCTCCAATGGGGGGGGGGCAGCGATACAGAACATAACAGAATGATAAGTTGGAAGGGACCTTGGATGTCTTCTAGTCCTATAAATTCTGATCAAGCAGGAGACCCTAGATTGATTTCCTGAATACCCACCCGAATAGTATGAATGTTGTGCTTTTAATGATGTATTGTCCTATGTGTTAATTGTTTGTTTCCCCCCCTTTTCGAGTTGTAAGCCGCCCTGAGTCCCCCCAGGGAAAAGGGCGGCATATAAATAAATTACTCAACTTACTCAACTCATTTCAAACCATTGGTTCAATTCAACTAGAAGTAAGCCATATGCCAGTTTGTCTCACAGAGATAGAATATCTATCTTATCTAGAGTATTTCTAAAAGTGGAATATTTCATCCAGTTTTGGTTGTCGTGATATAAAAAAGATGTCAAGGCTCTAGAACAGGGTTGTTAAACTTGCAGTATCACGGTGGGTGTCATATGATGTATTGTGACTTTTCCCCCCTTTCGCTAAATCAGGCATGGGCGTGGCCAGCCTGTGAGGCATCCAGCCTGTGGGCTGTGAGTTTGATAGCCTTGCTCTAGAAAGAAGAGCAACAAAGATGCTTAGGGGATTGGAGACTAAAACATATGAGGAACAGTTGCAGGAACTAGCTATGTCTAGTTTAATGAAAAGAAGGACCAGGGGAGACATAATAGCAGTCTTCCAGTATCTCCGGGGATGCCACAAAGAAGAGGGAATTAAGCTATTCTCCAAAGCACCTGAAGGCAGGACAAGAAGCAATGGGTGGGAGCTAATCAAGGAGAGAAGTCACAGCTGAGGAAATACCAACCCAAGAAAATAAAAATTAAGAGCTGGAAGAGACACCTACAACAATAGAAAAGAGAAAGGAAGAGAAGAGGAGAGGAAAGGAAGAGGAGGGAAGGAAGATAGAGGAGAGGAAGATGGAAGGGAGAAGAAGAGTAGAGAGGGCAGAAGGGGGAGAGGAAGAGAGGAGTAGGGGAGAGGAAAGGGAAGAAGGGGAAGGAGAGAGGAAGGAAGGAAGAAAGGAGAGAAGGAAGGGAGGAGAAAAGAAATGGAAAGAAAGTAGTGTCAAAACAGGCGAGGGATGGTAAACAAAGCAACCCAAATGATATGTTATAACCCTATAAATAGAATGATAATGTATAAGAATGATGAATGTAAAAAAAGAATAATAATTATGTGAATGTATAGCTATAATTGTATGTAGAGAACAAAAAAAAAACTTTTCTGAAAAAGGAAAGAAGCAACCTAGAACTTAAGGAGAAATTTCCTGAAAGAGAGAACAATTAATTGGTGGAACGACTTGTCTCCAGAAACAACACATGATCAACGGGTGTGCTGCAATCATCGTTAGTGTGAAAAACAGCCATGCCACTTCTTTCAATGCCATTTTAACTTCAAAACTATCCCTAAATGAGGCTGTTGTGTAAGTCAATGACTACTTGTACACCAAAATTGTTCTGTAAGCTGTAGCAGCTTGACGGTATCCAAAAGATGGAAAACAGGCTGTTTCAAAGGTCTTCTTCCAGATATTCTCTGGGAATTCATACCTGGCCCTTCCTCTTTCTCTTGGCGTAGTAACATGGTAGGTTTCACTGTCAAAACTTGTCTTCAAAGGAGCATCTCACCTTGACTGTTCCTTCTGATCCCAGGGAATATGAGAGACACATCACAACTTGCCTTTCTAACAAATAAAAACTGGAGAAAAAATGAGATAATATTTATAGCACTATTTCCTGCCCATTTAGCAGCAAGATTTCTAATGAGAAGCACCAACTCTTCCCCCTCGAAAGATAAGTGAATCTCACAAGGAATAAAGAAAAGGGAACTGTAGAGCCGAGGTGGCGCAGTGGTTAAATGCAGCACTGCAGGCTACTTCAGCTGACTGCAGTTCTGCAGTTCGGCTGTTCAAAACTCACCGGCTCAGAGTTGACTCAACCTTCCATCCTTCCGAGGTGGGTAAAATGAGGACCCGGATTGTTGTTGGGGGCAATATGCTGACTCTGTAAACCGCTTAGAGAGGGCTGAAAGCCCTATGAAGCGGTATATAAGTCTAACTGCTATTGCTATTGCTAACTTTAAAATAAAATGATTTTTGAGATTTTTAGATGGAAATATTAAAAGACAGCTCTGCCAACCTGGCCATTACAAAGCTATTTTAGCAAATGATTGGAACAAGAAAAGGATATAAAAGGGAACAGAAGAATATTGAGAGACCTCAGTCTGCCTTTAGTGATCTGCCGATAAAGAAAATTTGCCTTAAAGAGATTATTAGCACAGAATCTCTGTAGGTTTGGTTCAAATCAATAGCAGAAAAATGTCCTTGAACTATATAAAGCAATTTAAAAGATTCCAATACCTGGAAAACAAGGATTACATATATCAGTTTATAACTTGACATTTTATCTATATCTACTCCACGTAATAGGCATTTGAATCAGATTTTCCTTCTTATCCAATTTACTGGAACAGTTTTTCTATACGTCCCCAACCCAAGACTTAGAGTGTTTTCAATTTTATTTTATTTTTAACTTGGCACTTAATTATCTTCTCCCAGATCTCTCCCTTTATCTTCTAAAAAGAAGAAGCCTTATTTCTTTCTTTAACTCCTTCCTTCCTTTTTTCTTCTTCCTTCCTCTGTCCTTTTCTTTTCTTCCTTCCTTCTTCCTTCCTTCCTCTTCCCTCTTTCTTTCTTACCTTCCTCCCTCTACACTTCGCCTCCCTCCCTCCCCTTCCTTCCTCCCTCCCCTCCCCTTCCTCTTTCTTTCTTTCTTTCTTTCTTTCTTTTTCTTTCCCCCCTCCCTCCCACCTCCCTCCCTTCCTTCCATCCAGCATGCCTGCTAAAATCCATACCAAAAAGAAAAGTACACTTAATCCTTAACTTATGACAGCAATGAAACCTGGCCATTATGACTGCAAGTGGTGATATTAAACAAGGCACCTCCATTTCCCTTTGGTAGCTGGATGGGAGGGAGGCCCAGGGCTGTAGCTGTAACAGCTGTCTGACTCTTAGCAATTCTATGGCCCAGGTTTCTCTATATCTTCTGATCTTGCACTACTACTTGGAGGTTTTCTATGTTTTGGCTGTTGTCATCTTTGATGGTGTCCAGTCACCATGTTCTTTGGTGGCCCGGTTCCTCCAAAACATCTTCAGGTTAACCATGAGTTGGATGACTGGGAATATCCATAGACATTTAGTCCCGATAAAAAGCAAATCCAGAACTACTTAGCCCTTAAGTGGTTTGTAATATTACATTGACAGAATCTTGCAGTGTTAGCAGGCATGGCTTTGACTTCCTAATCTCCCTTGAAGGGCTGGCAATTATTCCTAGTTCAACCACCATAACTGAAAGCCACATGAAAAACCAAAATATGCCTTCTTGTGTGCATTCCATTTTGATAAATTGAATGTACCAGTGGTGGGATTCAGCCAGTCCGCACCTATTCGGGAGAACCGGTTGTTAACTATTTAAGCAGTTCGAAGAACCAGTTGTTGGAAAAAAATCTCCTTTTGTTTCATTCCACTTTACAGAGCTAATCCTGTAAGGAAGGCAGGAAGGAAACATTCTGGCCTAATCTTTATTGTCCTGCTTACAGAAACTGCCTCTCCCCTTAACTCTTATTACATTGTAACTGCTAAAGCGAAGCCCCCATTGACGTGAGTGACGTTGAGTTGGCCACTCCCAACCAGTCACATGACCACTGAGCCATGCCCACCCAGCCGTTCATTAGGGCAGAGAACCAGTTGTTAAATTATTTGAATCCCACCACTGGAATGTACCTTTCATAGATGTCCCACAAAGTCCTCCCTTTGTGTTCTGTTCTGTCCTAGTGCATTCCTCTCCAATCCCAAGGTTAATATCCATAGCTTTCTTACATTCTTTTCACGGCAGTTTCTCCTCTTTGTCTTTCCAATTGTTCCAACAGTTCGCAATGGTTCGGGCGAAATGGTAGTGGCTGGCGGTGGTGCGAGGCTCCGTCCACCCACCCAGACATCATCAAGGACCTTCTGTGCATGTCCAGATGTGCTACCGAACCAATAGTGAAGAAAATAGAATACCATTACTGGGTCGTAAGTGTGAAAAATGTCATAAGTTACTTTTTTCATTGCCCTTATACCTTTGAAAGATCACTAAGTGAAATGCTGTAAGTTAAGGATTATCTGTATAGGCTGTTTTAATATAGGCAGCATCCCAGGAGCTGAAAAAGTGGTGGTGATATTACGCGTGGCATGATGTCACTGAACAAATGACATGGAGAAAGAGTGCAGAGAAGAGCAACAAAGATGATTAGGGGACTGGAGACTAAAACATATGAAGGACGGTTGCAGAAACTGGGTATGTCTAATTTAATAAAAAGAACTAGGGGAGACATGATAGCAGTGTTCCGATATCTCAGGGGTTGCCACAAAGAAGAAGGAGTCACATTATTCTGCAAAACACCTGAGAGCAGAACAAGAAGAAATGGGTGGAAACTAATCAAGGAGAGAAGCAACTTAGAACTGAGGAGAAATTTCCCGACAGTTAGAACAATTAAGCAGTGGAACAATTTGCCTCCAGAAGTTGTGAATGCCCCAACACTGGAAGTCTTTAAGAAGAGATTGGACAACCACTTGTCTGAAATGGTATAGACTTTCCTGCCTAGGCAGGGGGTTGGACTAGAAGACCCCCAAGGTCCCTTCCAACTCTGCTATTCTATTTGTATTTGAAGTATCTATTGCCTATCATTGGTATCCTGAGATCATGACACAACTGATGCAAATTGATGTCGTCATTGAAATGTTTTCTGCCCTCCCGACTGAACTGCAATAGCTGAATGTAATAAATGACCTGTAATAGGGTTAAAGTTGCATGAACACTGCCATTTGGGCAGAAAATCAAGCTTAACACTACTTTCTGTAAACTGTTTTAGTTGACCATTTAATTACACCATTTCCTGCCAATGCTTTTAAACTAATGAATTGTGTTCCACTGGACACGCTTTCAAAAAGGAAGAAGGGCTAGGAGAAAAGAGAATATTTTTAGTGAATTAAAACATGAATACCAGCATATTTGCAGGATATGGTCAATTGGCTCAGCCATCTCACTGTACCAAAGGTTGCTTAATCATAGTTTATAGATTAAACAACATTTGGTTAGTCTCACATAAGATACAGTACTAAACCCTAAACTACATTCTCCCAATATTTGCTGAGTTTACACATTGTCCTAAGCCGTTAGCAACGAAGATGATTAGGAGACTGGAGGCTGAAACATATGAAGAACGGTTGCAGGAACTGGGTATGTGTAGTTTAATGAAAAGAAGGACTAGGGGAGACATGATAGCAGTGCTCCAATATCTCAAGGGCTGCCACAAAAAAGAGAAAGTCAAGCTATTCTTCAAAGCACCTGAAGGCAAGACAAGACACCATAGCATAGAATAATATTTTATTTGACCAAGTGTGCTAGACACACAAGGAGTTTGTCTCTGTACAAAAAGCACTTGGTATACTTGCAAAATAAAAGATACATTAATACTATTAATACTAAAAGTGTGCAACCAGTGGAAGAGGTAAATAACAGGAAGGAGAAGGAGAAGGGGAAGGGGAGGGGGAGGGGGAGGGAAGGGGAAGAAGAAGAAGAAGAAGAAGAAGAAGAGGAAGAGGAAGAGGAAGAGGAAGAGGAAGAGGAGGAAAGGAGGGGGGATGAGGAGGAGAAGAAGAAGAGGAGGAGGAGGGGAGGGGGAGGGGGAGGTAGGAGGAGGAGGAAGAAGAAAAGAAGAAAGAAGAAGAAGAAGAAGAAGAAGAAGAAGAAGAGAAGAAGGGGAGAAGAAGAAGAGGAGGAGGGGGAGGGGAGGGGAAGGAGGAGGAGGAGAAGAAAAGAAGAAAAGAAGGAGGTAGAAGAAAAAGAAAAAAAGAAGAAGAAGAGTGAGGGAGGAGGAGACGACGACGACGACAGGAGAAGACAAAGTCCAAGCACTTACTTTGAATTGTAAAAGATACTATAAGTTGCAGCTCTGGAGGAGGAGGAGATTATGAAAGGTGTTTTTTTTGCCACTCCAATCATTTGGACTCTAACTAGCTCACAAATAGCAACATAAATACATTATAATACAATAATAAGCAAAATAAGCAAATATGTCGAATGGTAAAAATACCACCAATAGTCCTATTATTATTATTATTACCAAGGATATCCATTGGGAAGGAGGGTGGAGGAGAAAGTCTGCAAGATGACAGGCATGAGTCATGATTAAATAATGGGACTTAGGTCTGACATCTTGCAGATTCAGACTCCCTGTGGACACTCCTGATTATGATATCAGATTATTGAGAGGAAGAGGAGGAATAAAATTAAAAGCAAGAGGAGACTGAGGTCCATTCTAGCCCTATGCTTTTATGATTCTCTATGATTCTTCTCTCCCAGCCCAGCATTCTTTTAAGCTCAAGAGCATCCTGGAGAAACGCTGTTCCACTCAAGGCGGAGAAAGGGACAGGATTAAAGAGGAAGCAGTAAAAAAAGAGGAATCAGTAAAAAAAAAGAGATGGACCTTTGATTGAAAATTCGTGGCTCGATCTTAAATTGTTTTGACCCGCCTCCTTCCTTCCTGTGAGAAGGAAAATCCATCTGCTTTAATTCCAATCCAGGAGAAAGATGCTGGAAACAAAATGGAGGCTGATTGGAAAGAAAGTTTATTGATGAACCACAGAACCCAGAAATGCAGTTCTGGGACAGCTGACAAAATGGAGTTGAGAGTAGGGTGGGTTTTTTATACCTTTTTTATTTCTAAGGGGTCATGTGGGGGTCATGGCTGGCTCTATAGGCAAAAGTGGAAATGCAAATCTTAAGGGTGTTCCTCTGAGCTAATTTTGTTTTGCTTAATTGCTTATCTGGAGTTTCTGTCTGACCCAGTCTTTCTTTTTTTTCTTTTCTTTTTAATTTTTTTTCTTTTAATTGAACAAAAACACACAAAAAAATCATCCTTCATTACATCTTGTAGAAAGCATGTCGATTGGTTACAGATAACTTTCGTGCATTTCATCCACAGTCATTACTTGTACTTCATATTAGATTATACACTTTAAATCAAAAATCTTTATATATCTTACTATTAATGTACCACAATTCTCATTTGGCTACAATTATTTGAACATGCTTTTACCTCAAATCATTCATACTTAAAGACACAACCCCATAATGGCATTCATTAACTATTTCAAAAAATCCTACAATAACATTACACCTTTATAACATCTTTTAAATAAAGTCAATTAATAAAGTTTCTAAACCTTTCCCCCCACTTTTTTTTCCAACTCACTGTTTAGAATTTATATCCAAGTTACTTTTTCCAATACCATAGCATGTATATATTGTTAAACAATGACCATTAACACTTCCTTGTTATTATTATAATTGGCTAAAAATCATTTACTATTTATGCCCCATCCACTCTCATCAGTCCCCCCCCAAAACCTTACACCTTTATCTAGAGATCTAAATAAAAATTTGTTAATAAAATTTTAGATCTTTTTCCCAAGTCACAATTTACAATTTATATCCAAAATTTCTTTTACAAGATTGCCAATACATGTATATATCATTACTCTACTTATTAGAGCCAAGGTGGCGCAGTGGTTAAATGCAGCACTGCAGGCTACTGCTAGATCAGCAGGTCAGCGGTTCAAATCTCACCGGCTCAGGGTTGACTCAGCCTTCCATCCTTCCGAGGTGGGTAAAATGAGGACCCAGATTGTTGGGGGCAATATGCTGACTCTCTGTAAACCGCTTAGAGAGGCCTGAAAGGCCTATGAAGCGGTATATAAGTCTACTGCTATTGCTATTGCTATTGCTACTCTGTATCCATTATCATTTCATTATTATTATTATGGTTAATTAATTGTTAGCAAATAAACATTTAATAACAGTTTAAAACAATCTAAGTTACAAAATACCTTCTTATTAATCACCAAAATCAACTATTTTTTTATTATCAACTTTCATTGTCAACCTGTATCTTTCCAGTAACAAAACAGTCTTATCTCTCTTGCAAATTGTGGTGTCAGTCTTCTTTTTATCTCCTTTGTAAGGTTTTTATAGACTTCTCTCTGCACTTTGTTGCTTGAAAGTTCTCTCAGATAATCTTGTTGCCCACCAGTTGCTACTAAAATTAGCTTGACTTTGGTTGTCAATCTTGCTTCTGAAAAAAATCTCTTCTTATGTCTATCATCATTACTATTTTTTTTTCTTCTGTGGCCCAGAATCTGGGGTAGAGCTCCAATTCGTCGAATTCCCTTTTCCATATTCCATTCTTTCCATTTTCACCCATTAATAAATTCATCTCTTGTCTTATCTTTATCTTCTATATCTTCATTCTCCCCTTTAATTTTGGGGGCTCCAACCCCATCATCTTTTGTTGTGGGGAAGACTAGTCTTTCCAACTTCTTCTCAATTCTCCCATATCCCGCAAATAGATTTTGAATTCCAGCCAAGATATTTTGGAATTTTAAGGTTTCCTCATCTGAATATTGATCCATGTTTCCAAAACCGAAGAAAGAAAGAAAGAAAGAAAGAAAGAAAGAAAGAAAGAAAGGGAAAGAAAAAATCTAATAGCCACTGCCACTCTAGCCTTCCAGGCCTCTTTCATTTTTTATTTTAGATTGACTTGAACACAAGTTCTTTTATGCTCTTCAAAGGAGAAGGGTTCTGTCCCTTCCCCCTTTCTTTTCCCTGCCAAAATAGTTCTCAGAGGCACCTGTGAAAACAATTCGTGCCCTTGGCTCTTTATCAGTTTCTGTAAACAAGTTGCAAACCCTTTAGCTACTAAGTCAGTGAAATCAAAGAAGAGAAGAGATACATTGTTTCAAAAACCCCAGCCTCTGACCTCCAAGTGGCAGTGTGCTACTTTTCACTTTCTAATATTTATCTCTGGCTTATAGGAAACAAAGTTCTTGAGATTTCTTTTAGTGAAATTTAATGACAAGTAATAGGAAGAATTGTTAAAATAAGAAGGAAGGTTTTAATCCAGAAGTCAAAAAATAAAGCAACAAAAAGCAGAAGAAAAAAAATCAATCCATTCACTTTAAGAGGAGAAATGAAAAATGTTGCGAGCACTTCAATCCACAAATAATTGTTACAAAGAAAAAAAAACCTTTCCACAGCAATCCAATTAGGGTTATTTTCGCCGCTCAATTCTTTTGCTTAAGGATCTAATTTGGCTTTAAAGAAAAATTTCTTTGGGCAGTCTTTAGCAAAATAGAAAAAATACCTCACCAGATGGACTCACTTTCTCTTTTCACTTCCTTCCTTCCGGAGCGTCCTGATTTCATCAGCCTAGGGGCTGTCTGTTTACCGCCGGCTTGAAGTACTTCCCTTGGGTCGATCAGGGACTTTGCGATGTCCCTGAGACAGCAAGGCTTTGTCTTCCTGGTCACTGTCTCTACAGGATGGTTTAGGTCTCAATGGACCGTCCAACAGCAAAAGTGTCAATGGCGGTCTCAGAGTATCGAGACCGCATGTTGTGACATTGCGACGTTGGCTCCTCCTTCCTGACCCAGTCTTTCTGAATGGATCACCAAATCTGCATTTCTAAAAATTGACCTCCTCAATTTCTGCTTGGGGCAGGGAGACTGGTGCTGGTTTCTGTCCCCCTTAAGATTTCCCCCCATTTTTTTCCTTTAGGGGAAATTTTGTATCCTGCCTTTTTAATATTCTGCAAAATATTTCATTCTGTAGGAAAGTGGGTGGGTGCTGACTTTCTACAATACCCAGGATATTCTCTTCCATATCCATCTTCCCAAAGGTCAACAAATGCTTTGTAACCCCAAAACACCTTTATCCTTGAGAAGACTGAAGAGAGAAAGTATCTCCCACTTGCCTGCAATTTTGGTTCAGGATCTAGAAAGTACATTTACTTTTCAAATATAAAACAATGGCAGTCTTTGTGTGCATGAAACAAACACGAAAGTTACACTTGACGCAGTTGTAGTTCTGTGAAATTGCAAAGAAACAAAGGAATCCTTCCCTTTTATTTAGATTAGAAGAGCTCTTTTCATTTACGTTTCATGAAAGATTCTAACTACAAGGGTAAAAAAAAAACAATGCAAAATGAAAAGAAGAAGCACAAGAAAAAAGAGTGAAAGGTAGAGAAAAGATGGGGGGGGGGAAGTAAGTAGAAAGATAAATGGATCAACACTTTTTCTTTGAAGTGGCTCGCTTGATTATATAATGACGTAGGGTAGGTAGCAAATATCTTGTATTTACCAGAAAGAAAAGGCTGTGTTTTTCCCCTTAAAGGATTTGTCTTTAAGATAGAAAGATTGTTTCGGATTTCTTGAGGAAAAGTATAGAAATCAGATCTTCCTACTTTTTGGTCTGGCATTATCATCTTATATTCAGGGTCATCTTCCTTTATGATAAGTACTTTGAGTGTAAGCAAAGAGCATGATTTTGGGACAGATATGTAGGTGGGATGTTGGGACCCAGTGCATGATAAGTTATGAGTATGAGTATGAGTTATAACTTCTGGTTGAAGTTATGGGATGATTTTCTGCAGATCAAGTGTTATGAGATGGTAATCTTATATACATAACTACCCCTTTCTTGCTCACTGAAGTACAGTTATAATGATGGAAGCCCTCAAGCTGAGCAGGAATCTTCTTAAGTCACACAAAATATCAACATAATCACTTGAGAATAAGGAGAAATTTCCTGTCAGCGAGAACAATTAACCAGTGGAACAGCTTGCCTCCAGAAGTTGTGGGTGCAGCTCCATCGCTGGAGGTTTTTAAGAAGAGACTGGACAGCCATTTGTCTGGAATGGTGTAAGGTCTCCTGCTTGAGCAGGGGGTTGGACTAGAAGACCTCCAAGGTCTCTTTCAACTCTGTTATTCTGTATTCTATATTCCACCTCTTAAAAACAAAGGAAGAAGCGGCTGAAGGAACCTTTCCTTCCCTACTTTCCTTTCCTTTCCTTCTCTCCCCTCCCCTCCCCTTCCCTTCCCTTCTTTCCTTTCCCTTCCTTCTTTCCTTCCCTTCTTTCCTTCCCTTCTTTCCTTCCCTTCTTTCCTTCCCTTCCCTTCTTTCCTTCCCTTCCCTTCTTTCCTTCCCTTCCCTTCTTTCCTTTCCTTTCCTTCCCTTCCCTTCTTTCCTTTCCTTTCCTTTCTTCTTTCCTTTCTTCTTTCCTTTCCTTCTTTCCTTCCTCTTCCCCTCCCCAATCTGGAATATGGAGGAATAAAAGATGGCATTAAGCATCGAGCTGTATTTGTGCATAAAAATAGTAGTATTTAGCAACACAGAGAAAAAAAAATGAGTACAGTTTCTAGCTAGGCACACTGAACTCATAAAACAGCCGTTACTACTTTTTTTAATTTTACCTGGAAATTCTTCCTTGTTTGACGGTCTACTTCAATCAGAGGATGGAGAAAATCACTCCTGGCTGATCCCTGTGGCAATACACACCTCCACCTCCTCCTCCTCCTCCTCCTCCTCCTCCTCCCCCCCTCCTCCTCCTCCTCCCTTGCTTCCTGATTTTCCCTTTTGCTTTTAAAGACGCCAACATTTCTGCCTTTAGATGAGAGAGGGTTTGTGGCTGTCCCACTATGTCTTACATGATAAAAAAAAAGGACACCACTCTCGAGTGGAAATGTTGATTCTAACTCAGAGGCGGGTGGGCAGGCAGGCAGGCTGTGTTATGGATGGGCTGCAACCTACATGTTCCCTAAACAGAAGCTTTTAACAGTTTCGGCTGCCGTCTTATTTTCACCTTCTTGAAAATCACTTGCCTAAAAGATGCCCTTTTGAAATATTTTCTTGCTCTGGAAAGGCCTTTTTTCCTCTTCTCATCTGAGATATAATTTAGAAACAAGCTACGGTTAATCTATGGTGAGCTTAAGCTATGGTGAGCTTAAGACAATAGCAATAGCAATAGCAGTTAGACTTATATACCGCTTCATTGGGCTTTCAGCCCTCTCTAAGCGGTTTACAGAGTCAGCATATTGCCCCCAACAACAATCCGGGTCCTCATTTTACCCACTTTGGAAGGATGGAACGCTGAGTCAACCTTGAGCCGGTGAGATTTGAACAGCCGAACTGCAGAACTGCAGTCAGCTGAAGTAGCCTGCAGTGCTGCATTTAACCACTGCGCCACCTCGGCTCTAAGCTAAGGATTTCCTTGCTGCTTCAAGGCAGGGTTATCTCGTACGTAGGCATTTAGGTTAAAAAAAACCCAGGGTTTAATTATCCGGTCGCATCCACCATCTTGGTTTTTGGGGATTCCTCTTGCGACACCCCTTGTTCTAACCCAGCTCCCCAAATACAACAAACCCTCTGCAGTTGAAGCAATTATTCCTTGATTAAGAGCGCCAACAGCCCCGTCCAAAAGTTTCTCTTTCACCTCAGTCTAACAAGTCTATCCAAAAGGGAAAATAAATAGTTGTCTGCCACATCTATTCATCTCCACCCTCTGCCTTTAATCCCGAGATATGGTGGGGTTTCATTAGCAGTGGTGGCTCTTCCGTCCCAAGGACCGGCCCATGGATTTCCACTGCTCTCCTCTCATCTGCCTTTTGTGCATCCACGCATGAGGCATTGGACTCAGCTGTTCCTCCTCTTCCTCATCAGCCATCTCCAGACCTGGAGGCTGTTGACTCTCCATCTGAGGGCTGATGGACGGCCCAGGCTCTGCCTCTCTCTCTCTTTCTCTACCAGATCCATTCCCTCTTCCCCCTCGGAGCTCTCAGGTTGTCTTGATGCTGACACTGACTCCCACGCCTCCTCCTCCTCCTCCTCCTCCTCCTCCTCCTCCTCCTCCTCCTCCTCCTCCTCCTCCTCCTCCTCCGATTCGGCTCCTGGAGGGACCAGGGGCCAACAGGACACAATATTATTTCCTGCATCAATCATAATATGTATACCAAAGGTAGGTGCAGTTAGGAATGGGTGCCTTGAAACCAAAAGCGAGTGAAATTAAAATGTATCTCAGAGAATTGTGAAACGCTGACAGACAGAATTTCTTCCGCAATCAATAAGAACAAAAATATTCTCACTAGAACGGCAATAATTCAACCGAACTTTAGAAGAGTGAAAGACAGGGATAATTTTCCAGTACATGGTAATTGTCTGTCTAGAACTGTTTAAATGTATAGGCACAAGGAAATAACAAATTAGTATTCAAAAGCAATCCATTCCATACCGGTCTTTTTTTCTTTTTTTTTTAGAAGTACAGATGTTCAAGTAAAAATGCAAAGACTCATTATGATACAAAGGCCGTGTCCTGAAATCATTGATTTTGTGGCGTTATGAATGGGGAAGACAAAATACCAGGCTCAGAAAAATGCCAAAGAGAAAACTTTTCGTGCATGATGGCACGATGGACCTGTTTTTTGCCCTCCCCAGGCTCCAGAGGCTTTCTAGGTGTCTAGGAGGGTGAAAATAGCCTCCTCTCCACCCCCTGCAGGCCCTCTGGCCCATTTTCTGACTTCTGTGTTGCCAAAATCAGCTGGCAAGGGGCGTGCAGGCGCGCTGGAGCTGACAGGGCAATGCCTCACATGCCCTAAGAAATGGCTCTGCATGCCACCTTTGGCACGCATGCCATCGGTTCCCCATCACGGTTCTGTACAATGACTAGATGCGCTCTTTATGCAACACAAGCCTAAATAATATCAACGTCGAACAGGAAGCTGTCTACCCAATCATGCCAAGCCACTGGGCAGAAAATCTCACAAGCATTTCTCTGCACAATTAAGCACGATATAATTATAAGAACAGGTGAAATAAGCAGCAATTTGTTTCTTTTACAGATCCTTCCTCCAGCTTAGGGGCACACAGGTACAGGTAGCCCTCAACTTATGACCACAACTGAGCCCCACATTTTTGTTGCTAAGCGAAATATTTGCTAAGTGAATTTTGCTCCATTTTATCACTTCTTGCTGCAGTCATTAAGCGAATCACCGCCCCTGTTAAGTTACTAACAGAGTTGTTAAGTGAATCAAGCTTCCCCATTGACTTGTCAGAAGGTCGCAAAAGGGGATCACATGAACCCGGGCCGAGGGTGGTATACACTTACCTTCCCTACAGGTTCGCAAATGTGAGCGTGCGTGCGGACACACCTGCTTTCCTTGCATGCGCCACCTCTGCTCACGTGCCACCCCTGCGCAAGCAACAGCCTTCCGTGCATGCACTTTTGGTGGAAAAAGGGGCCTAAATGAAATGCCACACAGCAGGTGGGCAGGTGGGCGTGGCCAGCCACGATTTCTGCTAACGGTTGGGGTGAACCGGTCCGAACCGGTAGAATACCACGTCTGGTATTACCAATCATCATAAACATGAATCAGTCACCAAGTGTCTGAGTTTTAATCACGTGACCATGGGGGGGGGGGCTGCAACTGTTTTAAGTGTGAAAAACATAATTAAGTCACTTTTTTCAGTGCTGTTGTGACGTCAAATGAACTGTTGTAAACTGAGGACAACCTGATCCTCAACTCACAACCACAGTTGGAACCAGAATTTCCGTTGCTAAGCAAAGCGGTTGTTACATGAATTGTGCCAGAGTTTACAAAGAGGGAAGGACAGGGAAAAAAGAAAGAAGGAAAGAAAGAAAAAAAAAAGTGTGTGTGTGCAGGAATTAAATTGTTAAGTGTGAAAGCACATTGTGCAAGAGTATAAAACTTGATCGCTTATGTATAAACATGATTACAGCAGGTGCTTTCACAGAATATTTTCTGACTTATCTGTGAAATTCCAGAGGATATGAAAGCAAGCAGAATGCAATATTTATGTACCATGGGGTGATTTTTAAAAAAAGAAAGAAAGAAAAAGGAAGGTTTTAATTATGATATCAAAGTGGTTTTAGTAAACTTGACAATGTTTCTAACATTATAATATAACCATTCTTTGGAGTTCTCACTCTTCCGATTTTCTTTTGGTATTTTAGATTTCCTTCTTTGGTCTGCATAATTACAAAAAGGAGAAGAAAAATATTTTGCTTTCAAGCGTGATTGGGCAAATAATTGAGCTCGGTGCAAACATCTGGCAATCAGGTATTTAGAAGCTGTACTGTCAAGTTAGCTAGCTTGGGTGAGGAGTGTGTGTGTGTGTGTGTGTAGGGGGAAGGATACTGCAAAATCCCCATCCCTTCCCGATCAGCTGAGACTTGGGAGGCAGAGAATAAATGTTCAGTCAGAGGTGGTATTTACCAGTTCTTCAAACTACTAAAAATTTCTGCTACCGGTTCTCCAGAACTGGTCAGAACCTGCTGAATACCACCTCTGATATATATACACTCACTCATACACACACACACACACACACACACACACACACACACACACATACACACACACACACACACACACACACACAGAGTGAGGTCTCACTCACCATCTTCAGGCTGGGTTTGGGGCTTAAAAAGGAGCTTTTTTTAAAGCCCAAAACCCAGCCTGAAGATGGCGAGTGAGACCTCGCTGAAATGTTGCCAAGACAATCTCAATCTTACATGGGAAAAGACCTGATCCATACACACACAAACATACATACATACATACACGCATACATCTATACATACATACATACACATACATACATATACATAAATGTATGTAGGTATGTATTATATATACATAATGTTGGATTTTCCCCCTTACCAGAGGGAGCCGTTACCATGGCAACTCTACAGCATTGTTCAGTAGAAGCCATTCTAAGGCACAACAGGCTGTATCTTAACAGAAAACACACCCCAAGGGGCTTTAGGGGTGTCTTACCCCCACAGCGTTTGTTTCCAGAGGGTAAGTCATCTGTATACCAAGTTTGATTGAAATTGCTCAAGGCATTCCAGGGATATGCTGGAACATACACACATACACACATATAGTTTCATTGACCTTGCAAATGTCATTTTGAAACTATTCACGTTGCTGGACACCAAAATTTGCAGCCTGTTTGTGTCTCTGTTTGTATCAAATGCACTGAATGTCTTTGTGGATGCTTGGAAACGGAGCGTCAGAGAGATCAGCCAATGTTAAATTAGTTCTGCCAGGAATATCCTGGTAGATGCTGTTTTTAAGCAGCCCTGGGCATATCAGAGAAATTGGCTATCTGAAGATAGGACTGAGCTGAATTCAGCTCTATGTTAAAATAATGTTAGCCAAGTTGGTTCTGCAGAAAAAAGATGTTTCTTTCAGGATTTCAGCCAGGAAATCAGTTTTTCCCCCCAGGTTATTCTACTCTCCCCAAAATTGTCCTTCAGGAAATCAGTTTTCCCCCAAGGTTATTCTACTCTCCCCAAAATTGTCCTTCCTTTAATGCATAGTAGCTGATCAGGTGGTCCTCAACTTATGGCCACGATTGAGCCCAACATTTCTGTTGTTGAGTAAGACATTTGTTATGTTAATTTTGCCCCATTTCAGGACTTTTCTTGGCACCGTTTTTAAGTGAATCACCGCAGGTCTTAAGGTTGTTAAGTGAATCTGGCTGTTGTAGTCTGCGAAGCAGGTAGCAGATTTGGACAGTGAGGAGGTTGGGGAGGAACATGGGCCAGTCTTGGAGTCTGGGGAAGGCTCGGATGAGGACTCTGTGTCGGAGGCAGAGAGGGGGCCACGGCTGTATGCCAGTTATCAGGCTGCCTTTGGAGTCAGACATCAGTGAGGCAGACCAACAGCTGGAGACTGTTCCCAGTGTGTGCATGCACAGAGCTGCCAGAAGGCAAGGTTGGTTAAGACAAACTGTCTTGGGAGTAAGACTTGGAGATGATTGGCCCCTCCCAGAAGACATAAAAGAGGAGCAAACGGACATGAGCTTTTGTAAGAAGCAACTTTGTTCATTCTGGTTGGTTTAAAATTCTGAAGCTCCATTTTGACTCTGTGCTCCGTGTGGCCTTGCGAAGCTAAATGCCAATTAGATCTTTGGCAGCAGTGTTTCAAGGGAGATAAAGGCGGGTGCTTAACAGCCTTATCCCGAAAGACTTTGGCAGACTTCTGTCGGACTCTTTACAAAGTATTTGTGACTCATTATGGGCTGTGAATGGATATAATTCCCAGCTGTTGAAATAAAAAGAGGGTTTTTGGGATTAAGTTTGTCCTTTTTACTGTCTCAGGAAGCCTAGGTCAGAACACTGGCTTCCCTAGAGACATGTCAGAAGGTCGCAAAAGGGGATCACAGGGCCCCAGGACATTGCAAGGATCTTTAATAGGAGTCAGTTGTCAAGTGTCTGTTTTAAGTACGAGGCAAGGCGTGAGGTAATTTTGGAGAACTTTATTCAACAGGTTTTAACAGGCAACTTGTTCAGGACTCACACATGGGACAGCACCGCCTGACAGCTATTTATATAGATAGCTGTCAGGCGGCCAGCCAATGGGAGAGGCGTAATTCTCCCGCCGGCAGCCAACTGTGCCTGGACCAATCAGGTTGCGGCGGGGCGTGGCTTGGCTGCCGGCTGCGTCAGGAGGACGCAACAGTCTGAATTTTGGTCAAGTGACCATGGGGATGCTGCGATGGTCATAAGTGTGAAAAACGATCCTAAGTCCCTTTTTTGTGTTGTCGTAACTTCAAACGGTCACTAAATGAACTGTTGTAAGTCGAGGACTATCTGTAGTCACAAGTGAAAATGAGCATATATTATTTTGACTGTCATGTGTTTCATAATTGGTTTGACTAAAATAGCCAATCCAGTGTGTCTGCTTTCCTTTAGAACTTAGCATAACTTTGCCATTTTGAATGTACATTAATTGGCGTACATTAAAATGAGATTTTGTTGTATACAGCTCTCAAAGGGTCACCACCTCCAATATACACTACAAAAACATGACAAGATAAACCCATACAAAATTATGGTAGTGTTCTCTGAGCTTTGGGGTCTCCTTGCAGACTTCATTACCCACCTACTGTATTTTTCAGAATATAAGACGCACCTTTCCCACTCAAAATAGAGGCTGAAAATCTGGGTGCGTCTTATACGTTGAATACAGCATTTTTTTGCCTCCCGAAACCCTGCCCTCTTCACCAAAATGGCCGTGCATAGCATTTAGGAGCCTTACAGAGTGTTCCTGGGGGCTGGGAAGGGCAGAAATGAGCGAAAAATGGGCCGTTTTTTTGCTTGTTTTTGCCCCCATGGAGCACTCTGCAAGCCTCCTTAAAGCTATTCATGCCCTTTTTTTGAAAAAAAAAAATGGGCCCATTTTTGCAAAAAAACCAAGCCATTTTTGGGAGGTCTGCAGAGTGCAAAAAACGTGTGTTTTTTTTATTTGCTTCTTGAAAACCTTGGTGCGTCTTATACTCTGGTGTGTCCTATATTCCAAAAAATATGGTAGGTAACATTATCAGTGCCAGTAGAAGGGAATGGGGTTTTCTCTGTTTATATACAAGTCTTTGTTATAAGAAAGAGAGAGGGGGGGGAGAGAGACAGAAACAGAGAGAGAGACAGAGAGAGAGAAAGAGACAGAGAGACAGAAAGAGAGAAAGACAGAGAGGCAGAGGCAGGCAGGCAATAGCAATAGCAATAGCAGTAGACTTATATACCGCTTCATAGGGCTTTCAGCCCTCTCTAAGCGGTTTACAGAGAGTCAGCATATTGCCCCCAACAATCTGGGTCCTCATTTTACCCACCTCGGAAGGATGGAAGGCTGAGTCAACCCTGAGCCGGTGAGATTTGAACCGCTGAACTTCTGATCTAGCAGTAGCCTGCAGTGCTGCATTTAACCACTGCGCCACCTTGGCAGGCAGACAGACAGACAGATCTGGAGCCCCTCTTCTGTTTCTTACCCTTTCCAACCACCCAGAGAAGGCAAGCATGGTTGCCTAGCTCCTGTGCTTGGCTATTCAACCAGTGCTCTCCTTTTCCATTTACTGTAGGTGCTGTCTAGTTCCTTTACTTTCCCGTTGGTTTCCACATGGATGCCTTCAACTCTCCTTCCTACATCACCTCCTTTGATTCTAAAGCAGGCCTCTTTCCTTTTAGAAGCATCTTTGCTCTGATGCCCAAATCGTGAAAGCAACAAAGAATGAGCTGTTTGTTTGTTCATTCCTACCTTGTCTGGGGAAAACTCGAAGTAGGAAGAACGGATGGTTTAGCTTCATTAAAAAACAAACAAAAAAAACCCCCAAAGCAGCAATGTTTTTTGGTTGCAAATTATTAAAGATTTTTGCTAAAAAGGGAAGGGAGTTTTGCAGTAACATGTGGGGAAGCAGGTGGGGAAACCAATGCACGCTTCAGGTTGAGCAGCCATTCAAAGCTAGCCCACTGGGAGACATAGGAATTGAATGGGACACGAACATCTCGGGGTGAGGACAATTCATTGACTTAACCAGCCATAATTAGAACAACGATTAAACCATGCAGAGAACTAGGAGCTTGGCAACCCTGGATGAATGGTTGGACAGGATTGAGACCTTATGTTGGAGGGGAGAGAACACGCCAAGCGTTGCAGCCAACTGGAGCTGGGAATATTAGAAGCACCATCTGGAGGCCATCTGAACAAAAGGGCTTGAAGATGGCGCAGCAGAATTGCAAATTGGTCTCCAGATTAAAGGCTTATTTTAAAAAAAGAAAAAAACTTACTTGGAAAAACAATGCAAAATATGGAATCCTTGGAGAGCCGAGGGGGCACAGTGGTTAGGGTGCAGTACTGCAGGCCACTTCAGCTGACTGTTATCTGCAGTTCAGCGGTTCTAATCTCACCGGCTCAAGGTTGACTCAGCCTTCCATCCTTCCGAGGTGGGTGAAATGAGGACCCAAACTGTGGGGGCGATATGCTGACTCTGTAAAGTGCTTAGAGAGGGCTGAAAGCCCTATGAAGCGGTATATAAGTCTAACTGCTATTGCTATTTCACTTTGGTTAGAAGAACAGGGCGGATAAACTGTGAATTTGCTATTGCTATTGGTCCTCGCTGAGTTCGGTTGTTTGCCTGCAGATGTTTTATTACATTTGATGTGCGTGATCTGATGTCCACTGATGACCCACATCACAGCACCAAGGACCCCACACTTACAGATTAACAGAGTTGGAAGGTACCTTGTAGGTCATCTAGTCCAACCCTCTGCCCAAGTAAGAGACCCTCCACCATTTCTGACAGATGGCAGTCCAGTCCCTTCTTGAAAGCCTCCAGTGATGAAGCTCCCACAACTTCTGAAGGCAACTTCTATTCCATTGGTTGATTCTTCTCATTGTCAGAAAATTTCTCCTTATTTCCAGGTTGAATCTCTCCTTGATCAGTTTCCATCCATTATTCCTTGTCTGGCCTTCAGGTGCTTTGGAAAATAGCCTGACCCCCCTCCTCTCTGTGGCAGCCCCACAAATATTGGAAGACTGCTATCATGTCTCCCCTGGTCCTTCTCTTCACTAGACTAGCCATGCCCAGTTCCTGCAACCATTCATTGTATGTTTTACCCTCCAGTCCAAGGATGGGTTCTAGCCGGCACTATTGCCAGTTTGCTCAGGTGCAGGCTTTCGCATGTGTGTGCTTTGCGCGTGTGCTCATGCTGGATGTGCTGTGCATGCACAGTTCAGTGGAAATTGTTTTGCGCCGAACTCCTAAAAAAGATGATGGCAGCGGCAACCAGGGAACCAGTTCAGGGGCGTGGCCAGCCTGGGTCGCTGCTGGTTCTGCGACCTACTACCGGTTTGGCTGAACTGAGCCGAACCGGTAGGAACCCACCTCTGCTCCAGTCCCCTAATTATCTTGGTTGCTCTTCTCTGATTTCTTTCTAGAGTCTCAACATGTTTTTTATAGTGTGGTGATGAAAACTGAATGCAATATTCAGACTAAGCCTTCCAATCCAACTTCCTCCTTATGCAGGAAACTATACCTGTGATGCGCGAACCTATGACACATGTGCCACAGATGGCACGCAGAGCCCCCTGCAGGCATGCGAGCTGTCACTCAGCTCAGCTCCACTGTGCATGCGCATTCTCCTCCCACCGGCCACCCTGGCCACACCCACCCAGCCCCCTGGCAGAGAACTCCTTGATAAAATTTTTGTAAGCCAGTCCTGTTCTCAACCCATGACATCAGCTAGATTTGTGTGAATGACACAAACAGTCCACTTTCCCAAAGGCAAATAATGCCAACCCTGTATTGTGAAAACTATTGCCGTTTTAGCAAATAATCACCTCTAGAAAACACGAGAGGACACTTTATGTCCCCTTTTAATATTAGAATATGCTGGCAACACCTGAGGCCTCTTTTAAATGTAGATCTTCCTCTTTGGGTGTTTGTTTAGCAGTGAGGGCCTCTCAGTGACTTGAGTTTTTAAAAATATATTATTGCTTCTGTCTTTAGCTCCAAGCCTCACTTCTAGTTGAAATACGACCTAGTAATGCTTCTTGCTTTCTAGCCTTCTTGATATTTCCCCATAATTTAAAGGATGATCTTGGGAAACGTAAATCACCTCTGAATTGAATAATAATAGCCTTCTCTGTTGCCGCTCCGGCCCTATGGAATGAGCTGCCCCCAGAGATCCGGGCCCTACCCACTCTCTTGGCCTTCCGTAAAGCTATTAAAACCTGGCTTTTCCAGCAGGCCTGGGGCTGTTGACCTCTTGATTGAGGTCCAGCCCCCCCTTTGATTGGGTGTATGTTGTGCTTCTTTTTAACTTTGCTGTGTCTTATTGTTTTAATTCTTTTTAATATTTTTCATTTCTGTAAGCCGCCCGGAGTCCTTCGGGATTGGGCGGCCTAGAAATTCAATAAATGAAATGAAATGAAATAATAACAGCTTCTAGGAAGGTAGAGAAAGAAGTTAAGCACTGTCTTCTCTGGCCTGTAGAATTGTTGGGTCAAGATTCTCGCTGAGTACAGTAGGTCGGCAAAGACTGCATTAAATAGGTGTTCCTATCTTACTACTTCTTGGAAATCACTTCCATCGAAGATGTTTGGAAAGGTCTGAAGGATAAAGTGAAATAAAGGCAAGATCGGGCCTTGGTCAAACATAATCTCATGGGATCCAAACCAGAGATGTTATTCAGCAGGTTCTGACCAGTTCTGGAGAACCGGTAGCAGAAATTTTGAGTAATTCGGAGAACCAGTAAATACCACCTCTGGCTGGCCCCACCCCCATCTATTCTCTGCTGCCCGAGTCCCACCTGATCAGGAGGGAATGGAAATTTGACAGTATCCTTCCCCGGGAGTGGGATGGGAATGGAGAGTTTACAGCAGTGTTTCTCAACCTTGGCAAGTTGAAGATGTCCGGACTTCAACTCCCAGAATTCCCCAGCCAGCATTCGCTGGCTGGGGAATTCTGGGAGTTGAAGTCCGGACATCTTCAAGTAGCCAAGGTTGAGAAACACTGGTTTACAGTATCCTTTCTCTGCCATGCCCATCAAGTCATGCCATGCCCATCAAGCCACGCCCACAGTAAAAAGAATTGAATCCCATCCCTGACCCAAGCGTCTTCTAGATACAGCTAAGCCAAGCAAGACCAGTATGAAAACTGATCATCATCAATGACAGCATATCCATGGTAATGAACAATGGGGTTAGAAAGCCATTTTCAAAGCAAAGAGGCCGCCTGGGGACTATTGGGAATAAATAATGCAAACTCTGGAAATTTGAAAATCTCTCTCCCTCTCTCTCTCTTCATTTATTTATATTCCACCTTTATTATTTTCACAAGTAGCTCAAGGCATCAAACATATCCAACACACCTTCCTCCTCTTATTTTCCCCACAACAACCTTGTGAGGTGGGTTAAGCTGAAGAGAGAGACTGGCCCAAAGTCACTCAGTTGCCTTTCAAGGCTAAGGCGGGACTTGAACTCACAGCCTCTTGGTTTCTAGCCTGGTGGCTTAACCACTAGAGCAAACTGGCTCCCTCCTTCCCTCTATAATTTGCTTGTGAGCTTCCTGGGCATCTTAATGCAAATAATTCCTGGATGGAGTCCAAGCAATGAGGATAAAAATCAATAAAGATTTAATGGATTACTTTAAAAAAAACAACAAGATTTCAAATCGTTTCTTAAAATGGGAAGAAAGTATTATTTTGTTGTCTTAACAATGAAAATGTTAAAAACTTGGCAGAGTAACTTCTAGTTGCAATCTACCATATTTTTTGGAGTATAAGACATACTGGAGTATAAGAAGTACCAAGGTTTTGAAGAGGCAATTTATTTATTTTTTTAAGATAGTAGATATAGGGATAGAGAGGGAGAGAAAGAAACAGAAATACAGTAGGTAGATAGGGAGAGAGAGTAGGTAGGTAGGTAGGTAGGTAGGTAGGTAGGTAGGTAGGTAGGTAGGTAGATAAGAGAGAGAGAGAGAGAGAGAGAAATAGAGAAATGCAGTAGATAGGTAGGGAGAGAGAGAGGGTGTAGTAGGTAGGTAGAGGGATAGAGAGAGAGAGAAATAGAAAGAGAGAGAGAAATACAGTAGATAGGTAGGGAGAGAGAGTGAGTGAGTAGGTAGGTAGATAGAGGGATAGAGAGGGAGAGAAAGAGACAGAAATACAGTAGGTAGATAGGGAGAGAGAGTAGGTAGGTAGATAGTTAGATAAAGGGAGAGAGAGAGAGGGAGAGAGGGAGAGAAATAGAAAAATACAGTAGGTAGGTAGGGAGAGAGAGAGGGTGTAGTAGGTAGGTAGAGGGATAGAGAGAGAGAAATAGAAAGAGAGAGAGAAATACAGTAGATAGGTAGAGAGAGAGAGAGTGAGTAGGTAGAGGTAGATAGAGGGAGAGAGAGAGAAATACAGTAGATAGGGATAGAGAGAATAGGTAGGTAGATAGAAAGAGGGATAGAGAGAGAGAAATAGAGTAGATAGGTAGGGGGGAGAGAGAGTAGGTAGTAGGTAGATAGAGGGAGAGAAAGAGAGAGAAATATAGTAGGTAGGGAGGGAGAGAGTAGGTAGGTAGATAGAAGGATAGAGAGAGAGAAATACAGCAGATAGATAGGGAGAGAGAGAGAGAGAGAAATACAGTAGGTAGGGAGGGAGGGAGGGAGAGAGTAGTTGGAAGGTAGATGTTTTCAGGTGTGTTTATCCATGTGCTGGAGAAGGAAATCGCTGACAACCTGCAGCACCTAAGACTTGCTTCTGCTGGCACAGCACTTGATCAATCTAATTCTCATCAATCACTCTAACTAAAGAGCTTTCAAAAGGAAAAAAAAAGTTTTTGCACTCTGCAAACCTCCCCAAAATGGCCCGTTTTTCATGAAAACGGGCCCATTTTTTTTTTCAAATAAAAGGCATGAATAGCCTTATGGAGACTTATAGAGTGCTGCTGGGGGCGGGGGGGGGGACAAAAAACGGCCCATTCTTTGCTTATTTCTGCCCTCCCCAGTCCCCAGGAGCTTTCTGAAAGCCTCCATAAGGCTATGCATGGTCATTTTGGTGAAGGGGCGGGACTTTGGGAGGCAAAAAAAATGCTGCATTCGATGTATAAGATGCACCCAGATTTTCAGCCTCTTTTTTGAGGAAAAGGGGTGCGTCTTATATTCCGAAAAATATGGTATTGAAAGATAAGGCACAATTTGGGGGTGGAGTGAAAAGGGGGAGCAGCCTAGAATTTCTATGTAACCACAAGAGAACTAAATCCCCTTCTCAAGTCCTGTTGAACCATATCTAACTCTAAGCAGGTGCCGACTGTGCAAAAAAATATAAATCTTCCTCTTCTTGCTCGAAAAAGATCAAAATGGAATTCTAATTTTAGGATTTGATGGGTTTTTTTAAAAAAAAATTGAGCCACCCAGAATGACCTACGTATGAGCTGGACAGCTATATAGTTTGGGTTAATAAATAAATTAAATAGATAAATAAAATGTTCCTAAACAAAATACAAATAATAGTTTTCTTTTTGATGCCGTAGATCTATATTTACCCATTTATCGTGACCCGTCAAAAGCGCGTTCCACAAAAGCGCGGTCGACGAAATCGCGTATGTGACGTCATCACAACGCAACGAAAAAGATCGAAAAATTGAAATAAAAATTAAATTACAGCAAGCCGATTCACATAAAGGTAAGGGTTAGGTTAAGGGTTAGGGTTAGGGTTAGAGCGTTAGCGTTACGTTTAGCGTTAGGTTAAGGGTTAGCGTTAGGTTTTTCGTTACGTTAAGGGTTAGGTTTAGGGTTAGGTTAAGGGTTAGGTTTAGGGTTAGGTTTAGGGTTAGGTTTGGGGGGTTAGGGGAAGGTTTTAGCTTTATTTTTACATTTTTCGATCTTTTTCGATCTTTTTCGTCGCACTGTGATGACGTCACATACGCGCTTTCGTCGACCGCGATTTTGTCGTCCGCGGTTTTGTGGTAGAACCCCCATTTATATGGGTTCATATCAGTGATGGGTTCCAGGCAGTACAGCCCGGTACGGCCATACCAGTGGTGGGATTCAAATAATTTAACAACTAGTTCTCTGCCCTAATGATTTCTTCCAACAATCAGTTCACCAAACTGCTCAGAAAGTTAACAACCGGTTCTCCCGAAGTGGTGCGAACTGGCTGAATCCCACCTCTGGGCCATACCGGTAGTAGTAGCGGCCACCATACCGGCCCATCTGCCCACCCACATTCCATACCTGTTTTTAAGACAACACGGACAATTGCGTACATGTGCACAGCCTGCGCGACCTCTGCCAAGCAGCTAGGTGTCGCAAGGGCAGTGGAAAGCACATGTGTGCACAGCGCACACCGGATGGATGCACAGTGCATGCCGGGCACATGCGCAGTGCACATAATTCACGTTCGGCGTGTGCATGAATGGACCACGATCAGTGTACCTGTAGCGAAGATAAGAGCAACCCACCTCTATCTCATAAATCTGAATCTGGGAAGCTGACAAGGATTTTTAAAAATTCAATTCAAATACAATATATAGATAGATATATATATATAAAGTACATTTCCCAACCAACTAAACCATAAAGTGTCTCCTAGGAACATGACACACCAGCAGCCTGAGCTCAATTATTGTCATATTCTACATGCTTGGAAAAGTAACCAGTTTTCAAGGAACCGAAGTTTGGAAGGAATGGAATGTGACTTTGCAAAGAGAAATAGACGTCGACAGCATTAAGCTGCTGTCACAGAAAACAGACAACCATTCGTTCAGTGGCCATTTGAAGTTATAACAGCACTGAAAAGTGACTTACGGCTGTTTTTCACACTTGTGACTCTTGCAGCACCCCATGGTCACATGGTCAAAATTCAGAGGCTTGGCAATCGGGTTCATGTTTATGACGGTTGCAGTGTCTTAATGTGACCACCCCCCCCCCCCCTTTTGCAAGCTCGTTTGTTAAACTCCTCTGTTTAATTTGGTTTCTTGGGGTTAATGCTCAGTGGCAGACTCAGTCCTGAATGGCTGGAGAAAAAGATTACCTATAACCGTGATGGCAAACTTATGGCACACGTGCCAGAGGTGGCAGGCAGAGCCCTCTCTGTGGAGCCCTCACCAGCTGCTTTTCTGGTTTCACATGCGTGCTGGCCAACTGGTCTTCGTGGGCACTGGAGCGCCAGGAAACGGCCTGAAAGTGGCCTGTAAAATGGCCAAAAACCACAGCATTTTTGGGGTCATTTTGGAGCCGTTTTCAGGCTGCTTTTTTGGGGGGGACTGTTTTGAGGCCATTTACTGGGCTGTTTTTGGCCCCGAAACAGCCAAAAATGTCCTGAAAACAGCCTGGAAAAACAGCCCAGAAAACAGCCAAAAAGCAGGCATTTATGTACGTGCCGACCAGTCTTCGTGTTTTCAATGCTCTGGCACCTGCAAAGACTACCTGGCTGGCACACATGTTCGTGCCAAAAACCCACTGGCAGGCATGCACATGCACACCAGCCAGCTGGTCATCCAGTTTCCAGCATTCTGGGTACTCGGTGTCAAAAAGGTTCGCCATGGCTGTCCTATAGCAAGGGTGTGAAACTCAAGGCCCAGGGGGCCAGATCTGGCCCATGGATAGTGTTGAAATTCACATTTTTTTACTACCGGTTCTGTGTGCGTGGCGTGGCCGGTGTGGTGTGGCTTGCTGGGCGAGGCTTGGTGAACATGGCAGGGGAAGTAAACTGCAAAATCTCATTCCACCCCACTCTGGGACCAGCCAGAGTTGGCATTTGCCAGTTTTCTGAACTACTTGAAAATTCTGCTATCGGTTCTGTGAACTATTCAAAATTTCCCACTACCGGTTCTCCAGAACCTGTCAGAACCTGTTGGATTTCACCTCTGGCCGTGGGGCTATCCCGGAAACAGCAAAGAACCGGCCTGCAGTGCCTCCACCAGCAGCAATGGCACTCCATTTTCGCTGGTAGAGGGCTGCAGGAGGCTGTCGCAACCAGAAACAGAGCTCGGGAGACAGTTTTCTCTGGCAAAGCACTTGGGCCAACACAGAGTGACGTCGAGCTGGCTTACACCCCTGGCCATGTCCCTCTGGCCTCCGCAAGATCAAACCCAAACCTGATGTGGCCCTCAATGAAATCTGTCTGACACCCCTGACCTCTAGCAAAAGCATGCAACCAGCCCCTTCTACGCCTAAGACTTTCCAGGGAAGAGATGATCCGTTCAAAAAATATTTGTTTGCCGATGATCTTTTCAAAGGAGACACAACAGTGCACTGATTAAATTGCTTAAGTGTTTAGATTCAGAAACCACTGAAGGAGTTATCGTATTTCTAAAAGGAGCCACTTCCCAGGCTGATAAAGAAAGAATGTTCTGTTTCTTTGAACTGATTAGTGCACAACTGAGAAAGAATTTGAGACTTAATAACAGAATAACAGAGTTGGAAGGGGCCTAGGAGGTCGTCTAGTCCAATCCCCTGCCCAGGCAGGAGAGTCTATACAACTTCAGACAGATTGTTGTTCATTCTTTTCTTAAAACGTCCAGTGATGGAGCATTCACAACTTATCCTATATTGGATAGTGGGGTGGGCAATATATACAGGTTGTCCTTGATTTAGTGACCAGTCAAGGTTACAATAGTTCGTGGGGTGTTAGGGGGGAGGCGGGAGGGGGGATATATAGTATGTGTTAGATTTTATAGTAACGTGATTGCACTTGTATACTGTTGCTCTTTAATTTCACTGTAAAAATAGGACAAGCTGAATATATTAATAGATAGTAGAAATACACCGAAAGGAGGAGTAGAGGGCTAGAAGAAAGAGGGGTAGAGAGGGTGGGAGAGAGGACAGGAGGGAGGGTGAGAAGGAAGGGAGGGAGTGTACTGGGAGAGAGGAGTGATAGAGGGGGAGGGGAAGTAGAGTAGAGGGGAATGTTGGAGGGAAGAAGGAAAGTTGGAGGGGGGCGAAAGAAAGGGTGTATGGAGGGTCGAAGTGGTACATTGGGTTTGTATTTTGGGGGGTATTGTTGACAAGAGAAATGGCTATGTTTATTGTTTAATATTATATGGCCCCGGTTATGCACAGTATATATGTGACTGTACGAAATGAAAATGGAAAATAAAAAAACACATTTACTGGGGGGGGAAAAAGGTTACAATGGTTCTGAAAAAAGTAACTTGTGACTGGTTTTTCACACTTATAACCATTGCAACATTCACATGGTCAAGATTCAGCGTGACACCTGACTCATATTTATGACGGTTGCAGTGTCCCTGGGTCATTTGATCGCCTTTTGTGACCTTCTGATCGATTTGGGAAACCCAATTCACTTAACAACTGTAATACTAACTTATCAACTCTGGTGATTCACTTAACAACTGTGGCAAGGAAGTCATAAAATGGGGGCAAAACTCACTTAACAAATGTCTCGCTTAACAACAGGAATTTTGAGCTCAATTATGGAAGTAAGTTGACGGGTACCTGTATTTTATTTTATTTTTTTCTGCAGGCCTGTCTATATGGTTTGCCAATTAGTTGACACCAACTTGAGTAGACATGATTAGTCTGTCAATCACTCTGAAACATTGACAAAAACTGAGTTTTACTTAATTTATTGAAATTGTTTACACATTTTTAAAAAGTGGATGAAAACGGATGGGCTTGTTTTGTATTAGAATAATAATTGCCTATTTTTTTATTGTTTATTAAGAAAAACTGGCTAGAATAAACAAGATAATGAGTCCAGCTTAAAAGAGGGTAATGGATGTTTTCCTTAGCACTTCATGGTTAAAAAGAAAAATATTCCCAGCAATTCATGGAACTGGAGCTGCTCCAGCACTTAACAACTTGACAACTACGCAATCTGCTTTTTCGGCACCAAGATTATTATATCATTTTTTGGGGGGAAGTGGGATGGGGATGAAAATTAATCTGCCAAAATTCTGACTAAATAATTGCTTCACAGGGCATGCAGTTTCTAAAAATAAAATAAAATAAAATTAGTACCTCTAAATTCTGCAGAATATGCATTCAGATTATTCCAAATAATATGCATGTGCCATGTGTGTGTGTGTGCGTATGTATGTTGTGTATGTATGTACGCATAAGGTAAATGTAAAGGTTTCCTTCGCACATGTGTGTTAGTCGTTCCTGACTCTAGGGGGTGGTACTCATCTCCCTTTCAAAGCCGAAGAGCCAGTGCTGTCCAAAGACGTCTCCGTGGTCATGTGGCCAACATGTCTAAACGCCGAAGGCGCATGGAATGCTGTTATGCTGTCCGGTGATCCAACCGATCAGTTCTAGAGGAGATCAACCCTCTATGCTCTTTAGAAGGCCAGATCCTGAAGAGGAAACTCAAATGCTTTGGCCACCTAATGAGAAGGAAGGACTCCCTGGAGAAGAGCCTCATGCTGGGTAAGATTGAGGGCAAAAGAAGAAGGGAACGACAGAGAATGAGGTGGCTGGATGGAGTCACTGAAGCAATCTGTGTGAGCTTAAAAGGACTTCAGAGGATGGTAGAGGACAGGAAGGCCTGGAGGAACGTTGTCCATGGGGTCATGATGGGTCGGATATGACTTTGCAACTAACAACAATACAAATTTGTCTTTGTTGGAAGATCTAGAGTGTTCTCTCTCTTTTTTTCTTTTGTCAACTTAAAAGGAGCAACGAAGATAGCTTCGAGACTCAAGCATGTTATATTTGAAACGATAGAGTATGTTTAGTCTAAAGTCCAAGGGACAACACCTTGGCAGTCTCTCAATGTTTGAAGGACTGTCATAGGGACCAAGGTGTGGATTTATTCTTCCTAGTGTCTGGGGATGGGTTGAAAAACCATCAGGACAAACCCTTAAGGAAAGAGAACCAAAACTGAAGCATTTCCTTACCACGAAAAGCTAATAAGCAGGGCAACAGCCTGCTCTGTCACTTCATTTATCTGGATTGGTTTAGACATTTCCATCTTGGGCTGGATGTGGATTCAAAAGCCTCCTAATGGGAAGGTTTCACATTGCTCAGTACGGAGGAAAGGTTGGTGAAATTGAAAATCTTGCCGAGATGGATAAATTATCATGGTTTGTTGCATAGTCAGCCAGATGTCCAGGCTGGATTTGGTAATTTTTTTTCTGCCTAGCTTATACTTCCCAAGGAGAATAGAATAGCATAGCGTAGCATAGCGTAGAGTAGAATAGAATAGAATAGAATAGAATAGAATAGAACAGAGTAGAGCAGAGCAGAGCAGAGCAGAACAGAACAGAGTTGGAAGGAACCTTGGAGGTCTTCTAGTCCAACCACCTGTTCAAGTAGGATAGAATAGAATGGAATAGAACAGAACAGAGCAGAGCAGGAAGGGACCTTGGAGTTCTTCTAATCCAACCCATGCTCAAGCAGGTGACCCTATACCATTTCAGACAGGTGGCTGTTGTGGCCCAGCAGGAGCTGCCACCAGATTCCGACAGCGAGGGGCCCTATGAGTCGGTTCTGGAGGATGTGGAGAACCCTGGACAGGGTTCCAACTCCAAGTAGGGTGCAGAGAGGCTGGTTGGCCACCAGGAGGGACCTGAGCCTTGGACCAGTATGGAGGAGACAAGGGAGAGTGAGCCGGAGAGTGAGTTGTTCCTGGATGCACGCCATCAAAGAGCTACTAGGCGTCAGGAACAATTACGCAATTACAGGAAGTAATTGCGCTCAGCTGGTGGTCATTAGGCTCCTCTCCAGACTATAAAAAGCTACTTGTGCAGACGTCCCTCTTTGCAGAAGTCAACACAGAATCGAATGTCGGAGAACTTTGTGTGAGCTTGGCAGGCTGGATTGCTGCCAAGCCTTATCTGTGTTTATTGCTGCCCAAGCTTGTCTGTGCTGGGCTGCTGTCAAGGACATGTTTGTCTGTTAATTAAATACTGTAATTTATCTCTGGCTCGGAGTGTGCTTTGGTGTGGAACGAGGGGGGTCAGAACAGGTGGCTGTCCAGTTTCTTCTTTAAAAGCCTCCAGTGATAAAGCACCCACAACTTCTGAAGGCAAGCTGTTCCAACTGGTTAATTGTCCTCACAGTTAGGAAGTTTCTCCTTAATTCCAGGTTGCATCCCTACTGCATTAGTTTCCATCCATTGTTTGTCACCCTGGGATACCCAGGAAAGGCACATGGATGGAAACTAACCAAGGGCACAAGCTACCTGGAACTAAGGAGAAATTTCCTAATGGTGAGAGCAACCATCCAATGGAACAGAAGTTGCCTTCAGAGGTTGTGGGTGCTCCATCGCTGGAGGCTTTCAAAAAGTGACTGGAGAGCCACTTGTCTGAAAATCTCCACCCAGCTGCTTCCGGTCAGGTGCAGAGGTGCGGAGACAAAAGATGACCTTGGGCTTCTAGAAAAGAATGACAACAACACATTCCACAATTCTACTCCTTTCTATTCCCCCCTCCCAACTACTACAGTAATGAAACAGCGTAATGAAATAAGAGAGCGTGTGGCAGGCCAAAGATCCTAAAAGGGATATAACTGCAGGCCCGACACACGCGTGCCATAGATTCACCATCACGGATCTAGGAGGTTACTAGGGAATGAGTGCCCCATGAACAGAGCCTCCTGATCTGTCAACCAGCCCCCACTCTCCAAACAGCTAAGAGGTACTGGTGGACACAATGGTGAAGGACAAAAGCTTCAGTGGGTCCATGGAATTCTGGGTAGGAAGGTCTGTACAATGGAGCCAAGGAAACTTTTCTTTTAAGTGGAACACCACCAGGTCATAAAACTTATTTGTTTGTGAGCACACAGCAAGGAATATCCAAGATCAGATAAAATGGCTCTGCCTGGGTGAGAAACAAATCTTTCCATCACTAGATTTGAAGGTAGAACTACATGTGTGCAAGCTAATTCCTCTCAGAGAAGAATGAATATTATTTGTGCTCCCTCACAGGATAGCATCATTCATGATCCTCTGAAATAATGTTCTCTCTTTTCTCTGAGAGAGAGAGGGAGGGAGGGAGAGAGAGAGGGGAAGACAGACAGAGAAAGAAAGAAAAAAGAAAGAAAGAGAAAGAAAGATACAGAGGAAAAAAGCGAGAGAGAGAAAGACAGACAATGAAAGAATGAAAGAAGAAAGAGAGAAAGAGAAAGAAAAAGAGAATGGAAGACAAACAGAAAAAGAAAAAGAGAAGGGAAGACAGGCAGAGAAAGAAAGAAAGAAAGAAAGAAAGAAGAGACAGAAAAAGAGAAAGAGAAAGAAAAAGAAAAAGAAAGGAAGACAGACAAAGAATGAAAGAGAGAGGGAGAGAGAAAGAAAAAGAAAGGAAGACAGACAAAGAAAGAAAGAGGGAAAGAGAAAGAAAGAAAGAGAAAGAAAAAGAGAATGGAATACAAACAGAAAAAGAAAAAGAGAAGGGAAGACAGGCAGAGAAAGTAAGAATGAAAGGAAGAAAGAGAGAGAGACAGAAAAAGAGAAAGAAAAGAAAGGAAGAGGTAAAGAATGAAAGAAAGAGAGAGAGAGAGAAAAAGGAAAACAGAGAAAGAAAGAAAGAAAGAAAGAAAGAAAGAAAGAAAGAAAGAAAGAAAGAAAGAGAGGGATTATGAAATTCCTGTAAAAACACCCAGGGTCCTGTGTACATAGGTATATTTTAAAAAAAACCTGAAATGAGAATATTTTGTTCTCCCAATAACCTTACTTTTAAAAGACAAGGTGGCTTTCGGAACTGTGATCAGTGTTTCACCGTACACAATTTCCTCTCCATTTTGATTTGGGTCATTAATCATAGTCTCTTCTTGTACAAATTATTCAATTTAAATAATGGCATTACGCAACCCATGCCAAATGGGAAACTCATTCAAAAGCGACACTCTGCCACTTGAGCCTGAATTTGCTCTACGTCTGATAATAACTGGGAAAACGCAGCACCTCAGCTGTGCAGTTACTCTGCCGATAAAACTCAGCAACATTCAGTGCAAAAAATTACAATAAAACCACTGGCTGATAGTTTAGCTTCTCTGCCTCCCCCCTCCCTCCCCCCCCCCCACTGCTCCTTCTGTTTCTTTGTTTTCCCCCCAATTTCAGGTCTAAATTTCAGGGCCATGTTTTGAAGGGGAAAATGTGATTCACAGTATATGAGTGGGCGTACGCCTGCACTTGTTAGAAAACAAACGAAGCCTTACTTTTTTCAGAATTACACAAGTCCGGGCGGGGGGAGAGGGGGAGGAAATGATGCTGCTCTTTTGTGGTTTCTAACAGGTGTTATATCCATTCTCTCCCCCCCACCCCCGTGTGCTCCAGATGAGATTTTTCTCTTCAGATCCAAAGCACTGGCTACTGCAGCCCAGAGTTGGGATCTTGTAGAAGCTACAAACCAGTGGTGAAATGCAGCCGGTTCTATCCGGTTCAGGCGAACCAGTAGTGGCGGGAGGCTCTGCCCACCAGTGGTGGGTTTCAAAAATTGTTCGAACCTACTCTGTGGGTGTGGCCTCCTTTGTGGGAGTGGCTTGCCACCCATGTGACCGGATGGGAGTGGCTTGCCGCCCATGTGACCGGATGGGAGTGGCTTGCCGCCCATGTGACCAGATGGGAGTGGCTTGCCGCCCATGTGACCGGATGGGAGTGGCTTGCCGCCCATGTGACCGGATATGAAGATGCCGACGACACTTGTCAGAATCACCTTAAATTACCTCACACACAGCACTGGCCTGCATAAGAATAGGATGTAAACTTGTTTTTTAAAAGGCATCTTTGGTTTGCGTTAAAACAATTTCAACACACGCCATGTTCTGATTGCACCACAAACGCAGTAGTCATCCTTACCTTTCACAGAGGCACTGAGTTTTATAAATAGGAGCATGATAGTGCAGAATAATCATATCCAAGGACCAGTGGTGGGTTTCAAAATTTTTTGGAACCTCTTCTGTAGGTGTGGCCTGCTTTCCGGGTCCACTGGTGGAACCTCTTCCAACCGGTTCTGTAGATTTGATGAACCGGTTCTACCGAATAGGTGCGAAATGGTAGGAACCCACCTCGGCTGCCCACCTACACGGACGTCATCACGTCCCATTTTTGACGCTCTGCGCATGTACGGAAGGATGCGTGCGCTCACATTCGGGAACCGGTAGCGAAGGTAAGTTGATTTCACACCTGCTGGAAACACATTGGCGATCTCTACAAATTCAAAGTTCTTGGAATGTCCCAAAGGTGTTTTTTTCTTCCCCCCTCCCTCCCCCAAAACACAACTGGACTTTCTGGTTTTGAAGGTGTTTCACTTCTCATCCAAGAAGCTTCTTCAGCTCTGACTGGATGGTGGGGAATGGAAGGACCTGGATGACTGAGAATAGAATTAGCTGGAAGCATGAGAACCTATAACCACTTCAGATAAGTGATTGTCTAAACCAGAGGTGTCAAACTTGGTTTCATTGAGGGCTGCATCCGGCTTGTGTTTGACCTCAGAGGGCTGGGGGAGGGGCATGTTCAGGGGCGTGGCCATGATGGGCATGGCCATGAGGTGTGTGACACAGGATTTATGCTGGGGGCACCTGTTGCTGCCAAGTACTAAGGCAGGACTTCCCTGAGACCCTCTCTCACTCTCATTATAATTGTCAGCATTCCAAGTATCATGCAGAATTAAATCAGAGTCCAAGGCAAAACTATCCTTAAAGTTCCAATTTAATAAATCAGACATTTTGGCATCGTACTGTGGAATCCCAATTCTAAAAAAATTTCCTGGGATTCCACCCAGTTGAAAGTTCATGATCTTGTCCCACACCCACAAATCCATCACATGGTCCAATCTTCTTTTTCCACGCTGGCATCTCCACCCAGCTGGTTCCGGTCAGATGCAAAGGTGCAGGGACAAAGAATAACCTTGAGCTTCTAGAAAGGATTTTTTTATTTTGAAAACAACACAGTCTACCCCTTGCTATTCCCCCCTCCTTTATGAATACGCATACTGTTGTGGCCCGGCAGGAGCCGCTTGGGCTGCCACCAGACTCCGATAGTGAGGGGCCCTATGAGTCGGCCCTGGAGGATGTGGAGGACCCTGGACAGGGTTCCGACTCCGAGCAGGGCGCAGAGAGACTGGTTGGCCACCAGGTGGTGCCTGAGCCTTGGATCAGTGGGGAGGAGACAAGAGAGAGTGATCCAGAAACCACCTGTGAGTTGTTCTGGAATGCATGCTGTCGAAGGGCTACTCAGCGTCAAGAACAACTACGTAATTACGGGAGGTAATTACGCTCAGCTGATGCTCATTAAGCTCCTCTCCAGATTATAAAGGAGACTGCTTGTGCCACGCCCTTCTTGCAGAAGTCAACGTTAAGGACTAACGAGAAACAAACTTGGCAGGCTGGATTGCTGCCAGAGTTTATATGCATTGCTGCCAAGGTTTGTAGGACTTGCTGCCGAAGTGCTTATCTCTTTGTTGATTTGGCTTTCAGCCACCGAGAGTCTGGACTTATTAAAAAACATTCTCATTTACCTTTGTCTCGGCTTTCGTTCCTGGACGGAGGAGAGGGGTCAGAACACATACTAAAGATGAAGCTAGAAGAAAGAGTGTGGCAGGCCAAAGATTCTTAAAGGAACCGCTACAGGCCTGACAATAATCTCCTCCCTTCCTCCCTCCCTTCCTTCCCTCCCTCCCTCTTCATTCTCTTTTCTTCTTCCTTCCCATTTTTCCTTATTTTTCCTTCCTTGCTCTCTTCCCATCTTCTTCTTTGTCTTTCCTCTTTTCCCTCCTCCTTTCAAATGCAAAAGGGGAAAACCTTTCTCCTTCTGTTTTATTTTCAGTCTGTTTCGATAGCCCTCTGCCAGCAAAAAAACGGAGCTTTGTCAGAAGGTCGCAAAATAGTGATCACATGACCTCAGGGCACTGCGGCCATCATGAATAACACCCAATGGACACTGAACAAACTGTTATATGCCGAGGAGTACTTGTAATCTCCTTGAAAAGCTTCCATTGGAGGGGAGGGGGGGAGTATTTAAGATTGAAAATGTTCTCATCAGAAAATTAGGGTGAACTGGTGCATTGGTCGCTGTGCAAAAATGCACTGCCTTCTTCTCATTTCAATGGAGCCCGCCAGGGAGAATAGGTAACGGTTCCCCTCGCACATATGCACTAGCCGTTCCCAACTCTAGGAGGCGGTGCTCATCTCTGTTTCAAAGCAGAAGAGCCAGCGCTGTCCGAAGACGTCTCCGTGGCTCATATAAATCCTGTGCCTTCTCCAGATTGTCAACTTCAATCCTTTTCTCCTGCCAGGTTACCAACATCCCTTCAGGTACCAACCACCTAAATAGTATATCTCGTTTAATCAGTTGTGTCGCCAGGAATTGATATTCTCTCCTTTGCTCCCTCACTCTTCACAGGATTTGTTTCAGGGTTTGTATCTCTTCCCCTTTGTACATCATTGGCTCCTCTCTTGTTATTTTATAAATTATATCTCTTACTTTTTTCCTCGCGAATCGGATGTGTACTTCTCTGGGCAATCGGTGTTTTCTGGCATAATTTAGCCACCGTGACTAAACACCGAAGGAACACTGAACGCTGTTACCTTCCCACCAAAGGTGGTCCCTCTTTTTCTGCTTGCATTTTTTACATGCTTTCGAACTGCTAGGTTGGCAGAATCTGGGACAAGTAATGGGAGCTCACTCTGTTATGTGGCGCTAGGGATTCTAACCGCCAAACTGCTGACCTTTCTGATCGACAAGCTCAGCATCTTAGCTATTGAGCCACCGCGTCCCTCTGAGGGAGAATAGGTCCATCATCAAAGGGTCATTTACAATCCAGCAGTTTTCTGGAGAGAGATCCACAAACAGAGAGAGAGAGAGAGAGAGAGAGAGAGAGAGAGAGAGAGAGATGGGTGCAAAGGAAGATGGGAAGTAGGAGATGGAATACACTCAGGAAAGCCCGTAGCCCATCCTAATGAGATTATTATTGCAGAGAAAGGAAATGGTGCAATGGGAGAGGCAGACCTTTTCTGCAAATCCAGTAAATCTACAGCAGAAGCCTGGCACTTAATTTTTATTATCGGCTGCACCAGAGAGTGGAGAAATATGCTCTCTTTTATTACGAATATTGGGAAAGAGGGAAAAGAAAAGAAAAATTGGCGTGGAATGGTCACGGAAGGCTGCCACGGTTGTGGGCTCAAATTCACAGTTTATCCGCCCTGTTCTTCTAACCAAAGTGAAATAGCAATAGCAGTTAGACTTATATACTACTTCATAGGGCTTTCAGCCCTCTCTAAGCGGTTTACAGAGTCAGCATATCGCCCCCACAGACTGGGTCCTCATTTCACCCACCTCGGAAGGATGGAAGGCTGAGTCAACCTTGAGCTGGTGAGATTTGAACCGCCGAACTGCAGATAGCAGTCAGCTGAAGTGGCCTGCAGTACAGCACTCTAACCACTGTGCCACCTTAGCTCCTATGAAAGACACCAGATAAACATTGTCCTCTAAACAGGGATGGGATTTAGGCCGTTCGGACCGATTCGGGGGAACCGGATGCTAATTTTACATCTGGTTTGCTGAACTGGTAGTTGGAAGGACTGGCTGGCCCCACCCACCCCACTCCTTCTCTCCCAGGAGTCTCCACGTGGCCCATTCATCATGCCAGGTAAGTGCAGGGGGTGGGATTCAGGCTGTTTGGACCGGTTCCGGCGAACCGGATGCTAATTTTACATCTGGTTTGCTGAACCGGTAGTTGGAAGGACTGGCTGGCCCCACCCACCCCACTGCTCCTCTCCCAGGAGTCTCCACGTGGCCCATTCATCATGCCAGATAAGTGCAGGCCCACAGGCTCTGAGAGGGCAAAAAATGGGCCTCCCAGAAGTTCTGGAAGTCAGGAAAAGGGCCTGTTTTTATTCTCTGGAGAGTCTCTGGAACCTGGTGGAGGCTGCTTTCACCCTCCCGGAGGTTCAAGAAAAGCCTCCCAGGGAGGGTGAAAACACCCCCTCCCCCTGCTGTGGTGTAGGAGGCCAAGTAGGCCACGCCCACCCAGCAATAGCCAGTTGCTAAAAAATTTCAATTCCACCCCTGCCTTTAAATGCTAAAGAAATAGGGAGAATCCAAATCCTTGTAGATATGAAAGGTCTTCACTGCAGCCTTTTAAAACAACCAAGTCATGGTAGGGATTTTCTTCTCCCCCGGGGTTCTTAGAGGCACAAAAAAGATGCCACTAGGCTCTGTAAGTTAACTGCCGAATTCCTTTTCAAAAGAATAAAATCGATAGAATAAAATACTAAACCAAATTTAAAAACCGGAATAACATAGAGTGGACATGGATACTTATGATTGTAGGAAGTCAGCACCCACCCCATAATGCAATGTGTTCGTGACACCCCCCCCCGTGCCCTGCTCTCCTGCCCATGGGTGTGTGACACCTCATGTGACTCCTCACCCTCGCGTAGGCATGTGCAACCCCCCTGCACCTCATTTTGGGACCAGTAGGCCTCCTAGCAGCCTCCTGGGACCAAAAATGGCCCACAGAGGGGGGGTGCTGTACCCCCCCCACACACACACACTCTGCACAGCCCCTTATCCATGCAGGCATGAGACCTCCGCCCTCCCCACACATGCAAACACATCTCCCGCATGTGCCCTGCTTCCACACATTCGTAGCAGACACCCGAAAATCAGCTGGCTGCCGGAAGGCACACGTGTATGAGTGGTGAAGCTGAGCTGGGGCCACAGCTCACATGCCTGCAGAGAAAGCTCTGTGTGCCACCGGTGCACACTTGCCATAGGTTGGCTCTCACAGTCCTATCTCTTCTTAAAATCACCAGCTTGGGCAAATTTCTATTAGAACACAAAATATGAAACACCTTCCTCTCATCTACTCGGGCTTCTTGGCTATTCCTTATTAAGTACAAATGTAGGCAATTCTGCCTTTTTATTCTCAACTCACCTGTTCACATCACTAGCTGATTTACGACTTGGTCTGAACCAGTGGTGGGTTCCGGATCCCATTGCAACTGTGCCGGCGTCCACCACATGAAGACGCGCACCGTGCTCGTCCTGACCTCTTGTGACGCCTCCACGATGCTCCAGCTGCTCATCGCCGAGGTGCCACAGTGGTTAAATGCAGCACTGCAGGCTACTTCAGCTGACTGCAGTTCTGCAGTTCGGCTGTTCAAATCTCACCGGCTCAGGGTTGACTCAGCCTTCCATCCTTCCGAGGTGGGTAAAATGAGGACCCGGATTGTTGTTGGGGGCAATATGCTGACTCTGTAAACTACTTAGAGAGGGCTGAAAGCCCTATGAAACGGTATATAAGTCTAACTGCTATTGCTAACTGCTATTGCTATCGCACAGGCATGTGCACAGAAGCCCCAAAAGCTCAAATACAGGTATGGAGCTTGGGCAGGCGGGTGGGCCCTCTGGAGCACCGTACCGGAACGGTACCAGGTGCTCCGGGCAGACACCAGTACACCCGTACCGGGGCGTACCGCCTGCAACCCACTACTGGTCTGAACCACAAATCTTAACTGTGAGAAGCAAGCGAGCAGAGAATAGCATCTGAAAAGAAAACTAGAGGAAACATTTAAGGAGGGCTGATTTTTCATTGTGCCTCTCCCTTCTTTGAAAAATATTCAGATGGGAGAATAGTTCAATCTGGATCAGTATTTTTTAGCAAGGTTTAGGGGAAGTCTAATTCTTCCGTTTGAATAGGTGTGACACTGATGTACTGTACCACAGCAATTTCTTTTTTAAAGCTACCCCTGTAGCTCCTGCCATTTACGGTAGCAAAATCAAAAGGGGTCTGATCTCACCTTTTTCAACTAACCAATTCCAATGCGATTTTAATATGTTTTCTAATGATTATTTAATTTAAATTTATTAGAGAATGCACTGCCAGATTCCTTAAGCGTATCAGATTAAGTGCTCTCCTGCTATGCGGTTTATGGTACATCCCTGCCATCTAGTGGTAAAGTGCAATATTGCAAAAAAGTGAAAATACTGCTGTTTACTATAAGGGAATGGAATGGAATGGAATAGAGAACCCGGTTCCTTCCTTCCTTCCTTCCTTCCCTCCTTCCTTCCTTCCTTCCTTCCTTCCTTCCTTCCTTCCTTCCTTCCTTCCTTCCTTCCTCCTTTCCCTCCCTCCCACCCTCCTTTCTCTCTCTTTCTTTTTTTCTTCCTTGTCCTCCTCCTGCCTCCCTTTTTCTTGCTCTCTCTTTCTTTCTTCCTTCCTTTCTCTTCCTTCCTTCCTTCCTCCTCCTCTTCTTTCTGTCCTTCCTCCCCTCCCTCCCACCCTCCCTTTTTCTTTCTCTCTCTCTCTTCCTTCCTTCCCTTCCTCCTCCCCCGTTTCTTTTTCCTTCTCTTTCTTTCTTTCTTTCTCTAATTGTCTTCCTTCTTTCCTCCTCTTGTTTCTGTCCTTCCTTCCTTCCCTCCCTTTTTCTTTTTCTTTCTTTTTTCTTCCTTCCTTCCTTTCCTCCCGCCTCCCTTTTCCTTCTTTTTTTTTCTCTCTCTCTCTTTCTTCCTTTCTTTCTCTTCCTTCCTTCCATCCTTCCTTCCCCCTCCTCCTCTTCTTTCTGTCCTTCCTTCCCCTCTCCCACTCTCCTTTTTCTTCCTCTTCCTCTGTCTCTCCCTCCCTCTCTTTCTTTCTTTTCCTTCCTTCCTTCCTTCCTCCTCCTTTTTCTTTCCTCCTTTCCTCCCTCCCATCTGTCTGTCTGTCTTTGCCATGGCCTCCCCAAATTCCTCCTTGAGAAACCTCATTTTACTACTCAGGGAAGTACTGGATTACTTGAAAATTATGTGCTTTTGGCAAAAAGCCATTTCGGGGAGTTGCTGTGGTAAAACACTGAGACCCAAAGAGTTCGCCTTTGCATCGCCCTAAAAGAAACTCTTCTGAAACAAAGCAGCAATGAAGCCAGGCCTGCAACTTTGGCTGCGGATCAAAAGTGGTGTCCAGCCTGGCTGCGGATCAAGAGTGGTGTCCAAGCTCCTTTTTGCAGGTCAGTTTCTCTTTTAGGAGCCTGCAGGAGGAGCCAAGATCTGGAGAAAGAAAGCAGAGAAGACTTTGTCCCCTTCCAGAGCCTGCGAGCCTGGGTGGCTGTTTGGAAGAAGGCTGGAAAACATTAGGCGAATCGACAGCTCTGGAAAGAATGTGGACCAGTTTGAGGACAAGCACCGAACCCACCTACCCAAGGGACGGAAGCTGTGGGCCCCGGACCCGATTCTGGGTGCTAGCAGTGGGAATAGCTGTCATCTTGTTTCTTCTGGGATTTTTAATCGGTAGGACTGAGGCTGCACAATATTGTCATTCTCCCTCTTCCAATGAGAAAAGGGCTTGTAGAAAAAAAGGTTTTCTCTCTCTCTCTCTCTCTCTCTCTCTCTCTCCCTCCCTCTCTCCCTCCCTCTCCCTCCCTCTCTCTCCCTCTCTCTCTCTCTGAATGTGTGATCTGTCACTCATTATGGAAAGGGAAATTGCATTCACGTGCTTGGAAAATGTTTCCGCAGCTGGTTAGGAGCAAGCTGGAAAGGATCCAGATTAGTTTCAGTTTCTAGGGCGGGGGGTGGGGTGGGGGGAATCATTCATGTTTGGGAAATGAAAAATAGTTGGGAAAGTCTGGGAATCCTTTGTGCAATTATTTTGGAATGAACGCCACTTAATGATCCCGGTGGATAACTTTTTTCTTTGTTTGTTTTAAACCAAATGATAAGAAAAAGAAAGAAAGAAAGAAAGAAAGAAAGAAAGAAAGAAAGAAAGAAAGAACAATTAATGCAGAAATATATAGGAACTAGACAAAGAATTACCAAAGAATTACAATTAGTGCTCAATATATCATTAATGAGAAATTAACAATTAAAAAAACCAAAAGTATACACAATTATTTTAACAATATGAGAAAGGATTGGAGTCTCTGACTTGATTTCCAAAATGTTCACTATTTATAATAAAAAAGGAAAGTAAAAGGAAAGGAAAGGAATAAGGAAAGGAAAATAAAGGAAAAGGAATTGAAAGGAAAAAGGGAAGGAAAGGAAAAGAAAGGGAAAGGAAAAGGAAAAGGAAAGGAAAGGAAAAGAAAGGAAAAGAAAGGGAAAGGAAAAGGAAAGGAAAGGAAAGGGAAAGAAAGGGAAAGGAAGGGAAAGGAAAAAGGAAGGAAAGGAAAAGGAAAAGGAAAGGAAAAGGAAAAGGAAAGGAAGGAAGAAAGGAAAGGAAAGGAAAGGAAAAAGAAAGGAACGGAAGGAAAGGACAAAGAAAGGGAAGGAAAGAAAGGGAAAGAAAAGGAAGAAAGTAAAAGAAAGGGAAGGAAAGAATGGAAAAGGAAAAGAAAGGAAAGGAAAGAATGGGAAAGGAAAAGAGAAGGAAAAGAAAGGAAAGGAAGGAAAGAAAGGGAAAGAGAAGGAAAGGAAAAAGGAAAGGAAAGGAAAAGGAAAAGGAAAGGAAAAGGAAAGGAAAGGACGGAAAAGAAAGGAAAAAGGAAAAGGAAAGAGGAAAAAGGAAAGAAAAGAAAGGAAAGGAAAAGGAAAGGAAAGGAAAAGAAAGGAAGGGAAAGGAAAAGAAAAAGGAAAAGAAAGGAAAAGAAAGGAAAGGAAAAGGAAAGGAAAGGAAAGGGAAAGAAAGGGAAAGGAAGGGAAAGGAAAAAGGAAAGGAAAGGAAAAGGAAAAGGAAAGGAAAAAGGAAAGGAAAGGAAAGGAAAGGAAAAAGGAAAGGAAAAGAAAGGAAAAGGAAAGGAAAGAAAGGAAAGAAAGAAAGGAAAGGAAAGGAAGGAAAGGAAGGAAAAGAAAGAAAAGGAAAGGAAAGAAAGGAAAGGAAAAGGAAAAGGAAAGGAAAGGAAAAGAAAGGAAAAGAAAGGGAAAGGAAAAGGAAAGGAAAGGAAAGGGAAAGAAAGGGAAAGGAAGGGAAAGGAAAAAGGAAAGGAAAGGAAAAGGAAAAGGAAAGGAAAAAGGAAAGGAAAGGAAAGGAAAGGAAAAAGGAAAGGAAAAGAAAGGAAAAGAAAGGGAAAGGAAAAGGAAAGGAAAAAAGGAAAAGGAAAGGAAGGAAAAGGGAAGGAAAGGAAAAGAAAGGAAAGGGAAGGGAAGGAAAAGAAAGGAAAAGAGGGGAAAGGAAAGGAAAGGAAAGGAAAAAAGGGAAAGAAAGGGAAAGGAAGAGAAAGGAAAAAGGAAAGGAAAGGAAAAGGAAAGGGAAAGAAAAAGGAAAGGAAAGGAAGGAAAGGAGGAAAGGAGAAAGGAAAACGAAAGGAAAAGGAAAGAGAAAGGAAAAAGGAAAGGAAAAGAAAGGAAAAAGGAAAGGGAAAGGAAAAAGGGGAAGTGAAAGGAAAGAAAGGAAAAGGAAAAGGAAAAGGAATAGAGAAAGGAAAAGAAAGGAAAAGGAAAGGGGAAAGAAAGGAAAAAGGAAAGGAATGGAAAAGAAAGGGAAATGAAAAGGAAAGGAAAGGGAAAAGGAAAGGGAAAAGGAAAAGAAAGGAAAGGAAAAAGGAAAGGAAAGGGGAAAGGAAAGGAAAAGGGGGAAAAGGAAGGGAAAGAAAGGAAAAGGAAAGGAAAGGAAAAAAGGAAAGGAAAGGAAAGGAAAGGAAACAAGGGTAAAGGAAAAAGAAAGGAAAAGAAAAGGGGAAAAGGATGAAAGGAAAGGAAAAGGAAGGAAAAGAAGAGGGAAGGAAGGAAAGGAAGGAAAGGAAAAGAAAGGGAAAGGAAGGGAAAGGAAAATGCAAAGGAAAGGAAAAGGAAAAGGAAAGGAAAAAGGAAAGGAAAGGAAAGGAAAGGAACAAGGAAAGGAAAGGAAAAGGGAAAGGAAAGCATGCCCTGACAAATGGCTCCGTGTGCCACCTGTGGCATGCGTGCCACAGGTTCGCCATCCTAGGTATAGGGTTTCCTGCCAAGGCAGGGGGTTAGACTAGAAGACCTCCAAGGTCCCTTCCAACTCTGCTATTGTATTGTATTGTATTGTATTGTATTGTATTGTATTGTATTGTATTGTATTGTATTGTATTATAATATTATATTATATTATATTATATTATATTATATTATATTATATTATATTATATTATATTATATTATATTATATTATTATATTATATATATTATATTATATTATATTATATTATATTATATTATATTATATTATATTATATTATAATATTATATTATATTATATTATATTATATTATATTATATTATATTATATTATATTATATTATATTATATTATATTATATTATATTATTATATTGTATCACTGGCTTAGGCTGTTGTGTACAGTCATACTGATTGATTATAGGTAGTCCTCGACGTACAGCATTTTGTTGAGCCCTCAAACTTACAACGGCACTGAAAAAAAGTGACTTATGACCATTTTTCACCCGGCTGTTAGAGCAACAATGGTCACATGATCCAAATTCAGACACTTGGAAACTGACTCATATTTACGACAGTGGCAGTGTGTTGGGGGAAGGGTTCATGCAATTCCTTTTCGCGACCTTCTGATGAGCAAAGTCAGTGGGGAAAACAGATTCACTTAACGGCAGTGTTGCTAACTGAAGATTGGCAGTGATTCACTCAACAATTGTAGCAAGAAAGGTCGTAAAATGAAGCAAAACTCACTTAACTGTGTCACATAGCAACAGAAACGGGGGCTCAATTGGGTCATAAGTTGAGGACTAGTTGTACTGCAGTTTATGATTCATGAAGAAAGTAGTGAGGGTGAGCTAATTCCACACCCAGGTTAATTGTGTTAACACACTTGGTGTACCTGCGCTAGTGAGGAGGTGACACTTGAATTGCAAAATTTGGGGCACGTGACAATTTACCTCTTGGCTTTTCGTGTCACATAAATTGGTTTGATCTGATTTTCAGGTTGGCTGGCGAATAAACATGGCCATCAGTTGCCGAGGACAGATGCCCATGAGAAAATGTTGGAAGCCTTCATGAAGGAAATGAAAGCAGAAAGCATCAAGCAATTTCTTCAGTAAGCTACCGTATTTTTCTGAGTATAAGACTCTCCAAAGTATAAGACCCACCTAGCTTTTGGGGATGAAAATAAGGGGGGGGCAAATCTGCCTCTGCCTCCCAGCAATTTGCCTCCTTGCAACAAACAGCAAACAATACAGACATTATACACCGTTTGTGGTGTTACATTTCAGACTATAGTTGTACAGATGTTGTTAACATTGATGTGTTTTCTCGAAGTATAGTTATTCTCCGGTATTTAAAAGAAGCTACAATAGCACTGGGCCTCTTCGGATCAAGCATTTATTTTAAACAAATTCTTCATTTTGCTTAGTTGTCTAGAACAATAATAAAGCAGTCTTTAAAAAATAAGTCTAATAATTTGAACATTCTATAGGCATTTATAGTTATTGACTTACCTCCTTGCAGCAAACAGCAAACAGCCTGATTAGCACAAGAAAAATAAAATCTGCCTCTGCCTCCCAGCAATTTGCCTGTGCAGCAAACAGCAAGTTTCACTTTCAATTTCAGCATGGGCCTCCCGATCATCAGCTGTTTCCGGCTGCAGGGATTGACATAGCTTATGGCAGCTTCTGCAAGCCCCATTTTCCCCATTTGCTGCAAGGAGGTAAATTGCTGGGAGGCAGTGGCCAAAGGGTGAGGCGGTAGGCAGGCGGGGCTACATTCGGTGTATAAGATGCACCAAAATTTTCACCCTCTTTTAGTGGGGAAAAAGGTGCGTCTTATACTCCGAAATGTCTCGCTTAACAACATGTATTATGGGCTCAATTGTGGTCGTAAGTCGAGAACTACTTGTATGGTTGACTGCCCAGAGTTACACGTTCAAGATGGGATGTTGTGTAAAAGTTCTCAGCTAATCTTTAAGAAGATGTTGGATAGCCATTTGTCTGAAACAGTATAGGGTTTCCTGCCTAGGCAGGGGATTGGACTAGAAGACCTCCAAGGTCCCTTCCAACTCTGCTATTGTATTGTATTGTATTGTAAGTAAAAAAAAAAGAAGTATAACCGTCTACCCAGATATAAAGAAAAGTATGTTTTCTACAGGGGTGGATTGTTGCTGAAATTGCTGCCGGTTCTGTGCACAATTTTTTTGTGTGTGTGCGCACACCAAACGTAAGCTCCTCGTGCATGCGCATTTGCACCTAAAAAGTTCCGTGCATGTGCACATTAGAAAAGGGAAAAAATACATTTTTTGCAATAAAGATTGTTCTGCGCATGCGCAGAACTAAAAATCAAGATGGTGCCAGGGGCGTGGCTGGCCGAGTTACTACCTACTTTGTCGAACCGGTTGGAACCCACCTCTGTTTTTTCTACTGTCGGGTCAATAATGCCATCTTCTTTCTTCTAGCAATTTCACCCAGCAGCCTCACTTGGCTGGTACACAGGAGAATCTACGCCTAGCTGAACAGATACAAGCCAACTGGAAAGCATTTGGCTTAGACTCGGTCCAAATGGCTCCTTACGATGTTCTGCTTTCCTACCCCAACAAAACGAATCCTAATTATATCTCGCTCATTGATGAGCGTGGCCAAGAGGTAAAGGAGGGGGGGGCTGGATTATGTATAGAAAGTAATTTTCACAACCAGATGCATTAGGCTAATATGGGGTTGTATAGGGGGCGTTCCTCGGCTTATGAACCATAATGGAGATTTCCATTGCTAAGTGATGTGGTCATTAAATGTGGGATCACATGACCAGAACCCAACTTTGCAACCGTTTTTATTGTGGCCGTTGAGCGAATCGCCATGGACATTAAATGTGTTGTGCAGTTTTTAAGTACTGTATTTTTCAAAGTATAAGATGCACTTCCCCCCCTAAAGGAGGTTGAAAATTTGGGTGCGTCTTATACAACGAATGTAGCCCTGCCCACCCGCTGGCTCCCACCCTTTGGCCTCTGCCTCCCAGCAATTTGCCTCTTTGCAGCAAACAGCCTGTTTCAGCTTCAGCACAGCCTGATTAGCACAAGCAGCTGATTGTTGGTGGGATCGGCTTCCCGACCAGCAGATGTTTCAGGCTGCAGGGATTGCCATCATCTATTGCCGCATCCGTGCCCCCATTTTGGCCTCTACGTGCCCCGTTTTCGGCCTCCTTGGGCCCCACTTTCCGCCCATTCCTATGGAGTGTGCAGAGGCTGAAAACAGGATGCAGAGGCCGAAAATGGGGCGCACGGAGGTGGCAATCTGTTACGGCAATCCCTGCAGCCTGAAACAGCTGATTGTCGGGAGGCCCAACAATCAACTGCTTGTGCTGATTAGGCTGTGCTGAAACTGAAACTGGCTGTTTGCTATTTGCTCCAAGGAGGCGAATTGCTGGGAGGCAGGCAGAGGTAGAATTTTTTTTCTTGTTTTCCTCCTCAAAAGCTAGGTACGTCTTACACTTCGGAGCATCTTATACTCTGAAAAATATGGTAAATCATATGGTTCTTAAATGAACCTGCCTTCCCCCATTGACTTTGCTCTTCAAAGGCTGGCTGGTCATGATCATGTGACTGAAGGATGCTGCAAACATTGTAAATGGCAGCCAGTTACCAAGTGCCCAGATTGTATTCAGGTGATTGCAGATGTCAAGCCTGAAGCCATTTTTCAGCATCTTCAGGGCTGCCACAGCCGAGATAGTTGGTATTGGACCTGGGTACTTGAGAGACCGCCTGCTGCCAATTACCTCCAATAGACCGATCAGATCCCACAGATTAGGCCTCCTCCGAATTCCATCCGCCGGCCAATGCCGACTGGCAACTACCCAGAGGAGAGCCTTCTCTGTGGCTGCTCCGATCCTCTGGAACGAGCTCCCTGTGGAGATTCGAACCCTCACCACCCTCCAGGCCTTCCGCAAAGCCCTTAAAACCTGGCTGTTCCGACAGGCCTGGGGCTAAAGAGCTTTTGCCCCCCCCCCCCTCGAATGGTATGGTTGTTGTGTGCTTTTAAATTGTGTATTGTTATGTCTTGTCTTTTTTATCCCCCTGTCTGTACCCCCTTCCCTGATTGAATTGTGAGCCGCCCTGAGTCCCCTTCAGGGAAAAGGGCGGCATATAAATGTAATCAATCAATCAATCAATCAATCAACTGTTGGAATGGAAGGGGAGAATAGAGATAGCTGGGGACTTGTAGTCAAAATATTTTTTTTCTTATGGGAACTAAGGACACTCACCGGGTGCTGGGAAGGCATGGACTGGAACCAACTGAAGTTTGGATTGTGACCTTATTGGACCGTGTGATGGACATGAAGAAAGGGGGAGAGAACATTTGCTTTTAATTTGGGTGGGGAAAACCGCAGGACTTTAGAGTCGGGTTTTCACCAGATGGTGCCAATATGACGTGCCTAATAAATCTGTTGTCAGCGTTCCAAGTATCAGGTAGAATTAAATCAGAGTCCAAGGCAAAACGATCCTTAAAGTTCCAATTTAATAAAGCAGACATCTTAGCACATTTGTATTAATCCCAGTTCTGGAAATGACATCAGAATTCCACCCAGTTAAAAGTTCATGATCTTGTCCCCACACCCACAATCCATCACATGGTCCAATCTTCTTCTTCCACGCTGGCATCCACACCCAGCTGCTTCCAGTCAGGTGTAAAAGTGCAGAGACAGAAGATGACCTTGGCTTCTAGAAAAGAATGAATTTGGCCACTTTAAGACTTGTGGAGTTCAACTTCCACAATCCCTCAACTTGCCATGCTGGCTGAGGAATTCTGGGGGTTGAAGTCCATGAGTCTTAAAAGGGCTAGGTTTTGAGACCCTTGCCTTAATAATTACACAAAGCCATCACAGAGATTCATTTGGCATTATATGCTAAGCAAACACAGCCATTGTTTTGAGGGTTTAGCTAAATTGGCTTCATTTTGATGGGCCCGTTTCTTAAATGAATCTCCACTCCTCCCTCAACTCCCTCCATCACCCCCTCCCTCTATAAATCTGTATTTATTTATTTATTCTATTATGTAGTGTATATTGGAGATGGTGAACCTTTGAGAGCTGTATGCAACTAAATTTCACTTTAATGTATGCCAATTAGTGTCCATTCAAAGCAGTGGTGGGATTCAAATAATTTAACAATTGGTTCTCTGCCCTAATGAATTCTTCCAACAACCAGTTCACCAAACTGCTCAGAAAGTTTACAACCGGTTCTCCCGAAGTGGTACGAACTGGCTGAATCCCACCACTGATTCAAAGTGACAATAAAGTTATTATTCTATTCTGTTCTGTTCTGTTCCCTTCTGTTCTTTTCTGTTATCTTCTATTCCAGTCCACTCTCTCCGCTCCACTTCACTCCATTACATTCTATTCCATCCCATTCCGCTCTGTTCTGCTCCGTTCTGCTCTGCTTCGCTCTATTCCATTCCACACCACTCCACTCCATTCTATTACATCCCATTCCACTCCGTTCTGCCCCGTTCTATTCCACTCTGTTCCATTCCATTCCACTTCACTCCATTCCATTCTATTCCATCCCATTCCGCTCCGTTCTGCTCCATTCTGTTCCACTCCACTCCATTCTGTTTCACTCCACTCCATTCTATTCCATCCCATTCCGCTCCGTTCTGCTCCATTCTGTTCCGCTCCACTCCACTCCATTCCATTCTAAACTTTTGCCCACACCCACGTTGGATGAATCAGATGTTGCTTTTATATGCCATTTCCCCCCTCTTGTGCCTTCTTTACTATATAGATTTTCAACTCATCACTCTCTGAGCCTGTTCCTGCAGGATATGAGACTGTTGAAGACATTGTCCCACCTTATAGTGCTTTCTCGGCCCAGGGTGAACCAGAGGTAAGGCTTAAACGGAATTGGGGCTGCCTTTAGATCTGCAAGGTTCTAAGCTATATGCCTGTGGAGATTCTCAATCATTCAGATCTTAGATGTCCCAAAGGTGGTTTTTTTCCCCCCAAAAGGCAACTGTACTTTCCAGATTATTTGTTTGAAAATGTTTCCACTTCTTATCTAAGGAAAACCTTAGAACGAAAGAAGCTTCTTGGATGAAATAAAACTTAAAAAAAATACAAGAAAGTCCACATGCCTTTTGGAAATAAGTACCTTTGGGTTCTAAGATATAGGAAAATGTAACTGCTCTATCTGAGCTAACAGAGAAGAAGGCTGGACGGGAATTGGATCTGGCATCCTAAAGCTGTGAAGAACCCCCTTTAAACAGAAGGCCTCCTAGTGATTGGCCCAAAGTGACCCAGCTGGCTTTCATACTTAAAGTGAGACTAGAACTCACTGTCTCCTGGTGGCTGGCCCAACGTTCACCCAGCTGGCTTTCATACCTAAAGTGAGACTAGAACTCACTGTCTCCTGGTTCACCCAGCTGGCTTTCATACCTAAAGTGAGACTAGAACTCACTGTCTCCTGGTGGCTGGCCCAAAGTGACCCAGCTGGCTTTCATACCTAAAGTGAGACTAGAACTCACTGTCTCCTGGTGGCTGGTCCAACGTTCACCCAGCTGGATTTCATACCTAAAGTGAGACTAGAACTCACTGTCTCCTGGTGGCTGGCCCAACGTTCACCCAGCTGGATTTCATACCTAAAGTGAGACTAGAACTCACTGCCTCCTGGTGACTGGCCCAATGTTCACCCAGCTGGCTTTCATACCTAAAGTGAGACTAGAACTCACTGTCTCCTGGTGGCTGGCCCAACATTGACCCAGCTGGCTTTCATACCTAAAGTGAGACTAGAACTCACTGTCTCCTGGTGGCTGGCCCAACGTTCACCCAGCTGGCTTTCATACCTAAAGTGAGACTAGAACTCACTGCCTCCTGGTGACTGGCCCAACGTTCACCCAGCTGGCTTTCATACCTAAAGTGAGACTAGAACTCACTGTCTCCTGGTGGCTGGCCCAACATTCACCCAGCTGGCTTTCATACCTAAAGTGAGACTAGAACTCACTGTCTCCTGGTTCACCCAGCTGGCTTTCATACCTAAAGTGAGACTAGAACTCACTGTCTCCTGGTGGCTGGCCCAAAGTGACCCAGCTGGCTTTCATACCTAAAGTGAGACTAGAACTCACTGTCTCCTGGTTCACCCAGCTGGCTTTCATACCTAAAGTGAGACTAGAACTCACTGTCTCCTGGTGGCTGGCCCAACGTTCACCCAGCTGGCTTTCATACCTAAAGTGAGACTAGAACTCACGGTCTCCTGGTGGCTGGCCCAACGTTCACCCAGCTGGCTTTCATACCTAAAGTGAGACTAGAACTCACTGCCTCCTGGTGACTGGCCCAACGTTCACCCAGCTGGCTTTCATACCTAAAGTGAGACTAGAACTCACTGTCTCCTGGTGGCTGGCCCAACGTTCACCCAGCTGGTTTTCATACCTAAAGTGAGACTAGAACTCACTGTCTCCTGGTGGCTGGTCCAACGTTCACCCAGCTGGATTTCATACCTAAAGTGAGACTAGAACTCACTGTCTCCTGGTGGCTGGCCCAACGTTCACCCAGCTGGATTTCATACCTAAAGTGAGACTAGAACTCACTGCCTCCTGGTGACTGGCCCAATGTTCACCCAGCTGGCTTTCATACCTAAAGTGAGACTAGAACTCACTGTCTCCTGGTGGCTGGCCCAACATTGACCCAGCTGGCTTTCATACCTAAAGTGAGACTAGAACTCACTGTCTCCTGGTGGCTGGCCCAACGTTCACCCAGCTGGCTTTCATACCTAAAGTGAGACTAGAACTCACTGCCTCCTGGTGGCTGGCCCAACATTTACCCAGCTGGCTTTCATGGCTAAGGTGAGACTAGAACTCCCAGTCTCCTGGTGTCTAGCCTCCTGATGACTTAACACTCAACCAAACTGGTGCTTGTCCTACTTTAGACTTTCAGATAATTTAATCAAATTAAAATGAAGATCTTAATCTTTAAGATTTTAATCTTATAGAAACAACCCAACAGGTAGAGGAGGCAGGTAAGAGAACTGCAGACCCTTTAGTGTCTATGCCTCCATGGCATCAACCCAACACAGGTACCACCCAGAAGCAATTCCTAGTGATTAAATTTGACACATAGACACACGCACACAGTCTGTTTAGATTGGATTTGGGGAATGATTTAACAGAATCCAACAATTAAGCAGTGCCGAGCCAAGTTAATCTGGGACGAGAGATCCTTTATACCAGTGTTGGTGAACCTTTTCGGCACCAAGTGTCGATACAGGAGTGCACATGTACATACCTGCACACATGCTGGAAACCGTAAGAGCAGCCTGGTGTGCTCCTCCAGCTTCCGGCACACACATGCATACTGGCCTGGTCTTCCAGTTTCTGGCACAAGTGTGTGTGCGAAGACCAGCTGGCCTATGCATACGTGCATGCCAGAAACCAGAAGAGCAGCTGCCCAGCATGCACATGCGCCCTCAGCAGCTGCACCTCTGGTTTCCAATGCTCCCATGCGCACGAAGACCAGCTGGCCAGCGCGCCGGAACATGGAAGAGCAATGGGCGACAGCTCACGTGTCCGGAGAGATACAGTAGCTCTGCCTGCCACTTCCAGCACAAATGTCACAGGTTCCCATCATGGACTTTTACTGTCTCATTCAAGTATTAACCAGGTTCAGCACGGAGACTCTAGGTGGTCTCCTATTCAAGATTAACCAAGCTCAGCACTACTTAGTTACTACTACTTAGTTTATTACTTAGTTACTACTTAGAGCCAAGGTGGCGCAGTGGTTAAATGCAGCACTGCAGGCTACTTCAGCTGACTGTAGTTCTGCAGTTCGGCTGTTCAAATCTCACCGGCTCAGGGTTGACTCAGCCTTCCATCCTTCCGAGGTGGGTAAAATGAGGACCCGGATTGTTGTTGGGGGCGATATGCTGACTCTGTAAACCGCTTAGAGAGGGCTGAAAGCCCTATGAAGTGGTATATAAGTCTAACTGCTATTGCTATTGCTATAGTTTCTGAGCAGCAGAGGGATAGAGTTAACAATGTTTTTCTTACTTGCAGTTGTTAGAAAGTTTTAAGACAGACAAGAGGGATTTGCGGTTTTGAACGTTGCAAGGGCAAATTTTGTAATAGAATTGTGTTCAAATGATGAACGTGTAATTGCTAAAATGCACATACTTTTACTGACGTTTGAAACGGACGAACAAACAAAGAGAAAGCACAGCTGAGTGGGTGCGCTTTGCAACTTCCCCATGTCATCTATATGCGTTGTTAACACACCGTTTGTATTCCAGGGAGATTTGGTGTATGTGAACTATGGCAGGATAGAGGATTTCCACAGATTAGAGCGAGAGATGGGAATTAATTGTTCTGGGAAAATTGTCATTGTCAGATATGGGAAGATCTTCAGAGGAAATAAGGTAAGAGGATATCAGCTTTGCTTTTTCAGGGGAAAGCTTATGAGAAACTGAAAAACAATTAGGGGACGGGAGGCTAAAACATATGAAAAACAGTTGCAAGAATTAGTTAAGTCTAGTCTAATGAAAAGAAGGACTAGATAAAGAAAGGATAATGATAATGAATTATGTACGCGTATGGGTATCATATAAGGGAATTGTATGTAAATGGTAAACAGGGATTTGGAAAGAAGGATTAGAAAATTTTGGTATTAAATATTATGGATGTTTAGCTAGAATAGGATATGAGGATTTAATGTTAATGGAGGATTTTATAAATAAGTAAATGAAACGCCAGTATGTGGTTATGTATTAAATCTTGGTATATTTTATGATGAAGGACGTTTAAATAATCATAGTCAAAGAAAGGGGAGGTATGATGATAGTAATTTAATAAATATCCGAGTTAAGATATTAGAGTTAATATGAATTATATTTGATGACGGTGGAAGAGATGCACAAAAGCCTTTTGTAACCAACTGATACACTTTCTACAGTATGTAAAGAAGGAGGATTCGTATGTTTGTTTTGAAAATAAAAATATATTTAAAAAAAGAAAAGAAAAGAAGGACTAGAGAAGAGATGGGTTGCTACCGGTTTGCACCGTTTCGGGTGAACCAGTGGTGGAAATTGTGACTGGGTCGCCAAACCGGTAGGGATGACAGGCTGGCCACGCCCCTGAATTGGTTCCCCGGTCGCCCATATCATTGCCAGCAAGTTTTTTTAGTCATTTTTTTAATGTTCTGCGCATGCGCAGAATAATTTACAGGCAACTGCGCGTGGGCAAGCAATGTACAGTGGGCACACGGGCAAGCAAAGCGAGCAGCACATGCGCAAAGTGAACAGCATGCGCACGAAGCAAACTGGCAGTAACGCCAGCAGCAATCCACCCCTGGATTAGAGGTGACATGATAGCTGTGTTCCAATATCTCAGGGGTTGCCACAAAGAAGAGGGAGTCAAACTATTCTCCAAGGCATCTGAGGGCAGGACAAGGAGCAATGGAGGGAAACTAATCAAGGAGGGAAGCAACTTAGAACTGAGGAGAAATTTCCTGACAGTTAGAACAATTAATCAGTGGAACAACTTGCCTCCAGAAGTTGTAAATGCCCCAACACTGGAAGTTTTTAGGAAGAGATTAGACAACCATTTGTCCACAAGGATAGAGGGTTTCCCGCCGGAGTAGAGGATTGGATTAGAAGACCTCCAAGGTCCCTTACAACTCTGTTATTCTGTTCTATTGTATAACATAAGAGCTGCAATGGTGCAGTGGTTAGAGTGCAGTACTGCAGGCTAATTCTGCTGCCCGCTGGCTGCCTGCAGTTTGGCAGTTCGAATCTCACCAGGCTCAAAGGTTGACTCAGCCTTCCATCCTTCCGAGGTGGGTAAAATGAGGACCAAGATTATTGGGGGCAATAGGCTGACTCTGTAAACTGCTTAGAGAGGGCTGTAAAGCATTGTAAAGCAGTATATAAGTGCTATTGCTATTCTATTGGTCAAGCTATGGGGGAATTTTTTTAGCTATGTGAATACAATCATATACTGTAGTTCGCCAATCCTGTTTATCCCTAGGTTAAGAATGCTTACCTGGCTGGGGCCAAAGGCATCATTTTATACTCAGACCCTGCTGATTCTTGTGCTCCTGGAGTTCAGCCTTACCCAGATGGCTGGAATCTGCCAGGAGGCGGAGCCCAACGTGGCAACGTCCTCCTTCTGGATGGTGCTGGAGATCCTCTCACTCCAGGATATCCAGCTAAAGGTGACCAGAAAAGAGGACTTCTAGGGGATGCGTCCTAAAAGAGGCACAACCTGAGGTTCAGATACTTGTGAGAACAGTGTCGTAAGAAAATTGCATTTGATTGTGTTTTTTATTTGTTGAACTACCATATTTTTCAGAGTATGTCAGCACTCCTCCATTAAATAATTAGGAAAGGAAACCACGAGACTCCATTGATAGAAATCAAGTGTACTTTTACTAATTATAAATGATTAGAAGCGTAGCAAAGCGAAGACTGATTATTTAGGCGCGAAAGCAAATGATATATAGAATAACCCATTCCCCTCCCCTTGGCATCCCAGTTACAGTCCAATCATAATTCTCCCAAGTGTCAGGTGTGAGATAACTTCGAAAGGCATGCATCACCCAGATGGAATGTCGGTGCCGTTGGCCTTGGCGGGAAACCCCCTCCACATGCGCAGTAAGACAGGCAGCAGAAACTCCAGAATCTTCCTCCAGCATAATTAGTATTCCCCTCCCAAATACCATGCCTCCCCTCCCCGTTTCAATGGCAGCCGAAGCAGCAGCAAAGCAGAGGCTGACAGAGTATAAGACACACCAGAGTATAAGACCAGGCAGCAAGATTTTGAAGAGGCAAATTACAAAAAAAAAAAGTTTTTGCACTCTGCAGACCTCCCAAAAACGGCCCATTTTTTCACGAAAATGGTCCTCCTTCCCCCCCCCCCAAAAAAGGGCATGAATAGCCTTTAGGAGGCTTGTAGAGTGCTCCGGGGGGGGAGCAAAAAACAGGCCGTTTTTTGTCAAAAAAGGGCATGCATAGCCTTTAGAACATTTATACAGTGCTTCCGGGGGCTGGGGGGGGCAAAACTGAGAAAAAGTGGGCTGGTTTTTGCTCATTTCTGCCCTCCCCAGCCCTCAGGAGCACTCTGAAAGTCTCCTAAATGCTCTGCACGGCCATTTTGGTGAAGGGGTGGGGCTTTGGGAGGCAAAAAATGCTGTATTCAGTGTATAAGACGCACCCAGATTTTCAGCCTCTTTTTTGATGGAAAAAGGTGCGTCTTATACTCCAAAAAATAAGCTGGCGTTGCCTGGGTATTTATTTATCCCAATCCTGTATTAGATAGGAATGGCGATGTCAAGTGGCAACGTGAGGAATGGGCTGTCCTCCCTCCTTCCATGAATGTCGCCGCAATTCCTGAAGAGGTGATGGCAAGAGCAACTTCTCCCCGAGTCCTGATTTTGGCGACAATTAAATAAGTTAAAAATGTTTTGCCTGTGCCCCAAGAAACGTAATTTCTAACGTTGCATTTCCCCACTTACCAGAGAGAGCCCCCTTATGGAGTACTATGATGCCGTTACCATGGCAACTCCACTGTGCTGTACAGTAGAATCCATTTTAAGACAGTACAGAAGAAGCCATTTTAAGGCACAACAGACTGCATCTTAACAGAACAAACACTCCGAGGGGTGTTAGGGGTGTCTTACCCCCACAGTATTTGTTTTCAGAGAGTAAGTAGTGTGCGTACCAAGTTTGGTTGAAATTGCTTGAGAAGTTACAGAGTTATGCTGGAAAACACACACACACACACATACAGACACACACATACACAGAGCAATTTTTATATAAGATAGATACAATTGAGACAGGAATTGGACAACTGGCTATGGACATCTTATTGTGGCCAATAAGCTATGGGGAAATACAATATTTATTGTGTTGAGTTGGGATAACATGCCAAAAGTGTGTGCACTTGACAGCATGTGCAGGCGTACTCATACTCATAATGCAACGCATGCGCAATACCCCAGTCCATCCCGCTTCCTGCATATGCGCCACCCCCTGTGCTTCCCCCTATCTCCCATGCATATGTGCACACACCCTGTGACTCCCTGCACATGCATGTGCCTCTCCCGCATGCACCCCCATGCATGCACAGCAGAGCTCCGGAAATCAGCTGGCTGGCAGGAGGTGCATGCGCATGCGCAGTGAA
>NC_045546.1:9007016-9058194 GCF_009769535.1 Thamnophis elegans
TGGGCTATATGGCATACTAGGCACACTAGGCAGAGATCTTAGCCATTAGGCCACAGGCTCTTATCCATTATCAGCGAAGCCAGGGTGAAAGGTATCTATTAGATTTTTACAACCCCTGGTAAGCCCCAATTATGGGAGGAAGCTAACTGCTTCCATCATCTGTCAATCGGCTCGTCTTGTGATGGACAAGAGTCCATCACGACAGAAACCCAACATTTTTACTGTTGCCTTTTTTTCTTTAATTTGTGCTGATAAATAAATAAAGGGAGACTAGTATAGATCTATTTCAAGCTATTTAGCTCTCATCAGCTAGCATACATACATACACATACACCAAACCAAACTTGGTACACATATGACTTACTCTCTGGAAACAAATACTGTGGGGTAAGACACCCCTAACACCTCTCAGTGTGTGTGTGTGTGTGTGTGTGTGTGTGTTCCAGCATAACTCTGGAACACCTGGGCTGCTGAAATGAAAACGAATGAATTATATCTATAGTGTCAAATCACAGTACTTTTGATAGTGATAGTGTGCATTTTGGATTCAAGTTCTGTTAAGATACAGTCTGTTGTGCCTTAAAATGACTTCTACTGTACAGCACAGTGGAGTTGCCATGGTAACAGCTTCACCGTATTCCACAAAAGGGCTCCAATCCAATACAGAATTAGGATAAATAAGTACCCGGGCAACTCCAGGTTATCAGCTAGTAATAAATAAAATAAAAGGGTCGGGAGACAAGAACACTTTCTCTTTTAGAATGGGATAGATCAGGAGGTAACTGATGGCTGCTAGTCGACAAACCCTCTCATGAAATAAAGCGAAGTGAAGCAACTGCTTGGGGTAATATAGATAATCCTCGCCTAGTGTCCATTTGAATTATGACCTCCCCCCCAATCCTCAAATTAAGTATGAAATGAAAGTGTATGGCCTGGTTTTCACTGACAATCTTCCTGAAGGACTTTCATCATGGGCATCCCTCAGAAGAAGAAGAAAAACCAGCAACCCTAACTGTTTTTATAAGGGACTAGTTAAAAACCCAGCGTTGCCCAGGTATTTATTTATAGGAGGAAAATGTCCGGATCAAACGTAATTTCTAATGTTGGATTTTCCCCCTTACCAGAGGGAGACTCCTTGTGGAGGACTGTGAAGCCATTACCATGGCAACTCCACTGCACTGTACAGTAGAATCCATTTTAAGGCAGTACATTAGAAGCCATTTTAAGGCACAACAGGCTGTATCTTAACAGAATACACACCCCGAAGGGGTTTTAGGGGTGTCTTACCTCCACAGTGTTTGTTTCCAGAGAGTAAGTCATCTGTGTACCATATTTGGTTGAAATTACTCAAGACGTTCCAGAGTTATGCTGGGGACACACACACACACACACACACACACACACACCTGTTTTTATGGAGAGAGAGGATATCAGAAAAATTTGATAAGAGAAGCATATATTTAGTATTACATTTTTGAACAGCAGCAAGGATTATCTTCGCACAATATTGGAAAGATGAAGCAAAACCTCAAAATGAAGAGATAATTGAAAAGATATTAGACTGTGGAGAAATGGACCAACTTACATTGAAAATCAAACCGAAACACAGAATATTGTAAAATCTTGGAATTTATTTGATCAGTGGTTGGAAAAAAATGGGGCGGAGAGTAAGAATGGCAATTTTGTATTGTTAAGCAAATTAAATACCCAGACAACATGATGTTGATTGAGCACAAAGGAATGTAATTAATAGAAAATTTATAAAATTGATTTTTAAAAAAAGGAAAAAAACCCCAGCAGCATTAGGATACCATATTCGATTGTATGCCTATGAGTGGTACAATGAAGTGTAGTGCAGAATATAAGCCCTGCTCTTTTTCAAAATCAGCTGTTTCACTTTTAAGGATCTTTAGCCTGATTCTTTTCTTTCTCTCTAATTGCATTAGAAAAGTGAGAATGCACATCTACAGCTTCAAGCAAGTGAGACGGATTTACAATGTGATCGGAATTCTCCGAGGAGCAACAGAGCCAGGTAAAGTCTGTCTCCCACACAGGTTTTGCAAGATCTGGTTTTGCGTTATAACACATTTTCAAAGAATGAAATTCCAGGAATTGGTGTGTCTAATCCAGGGGTGGGTTCCGGATCCCGTTGCAACCAGTATGGTGCAATGGGGTTGGGTGTCCATCACATGAATGTACTCATAGCATGCGCGTGTGTACTTACTACCCATGACACTCCGCAACACCTCCGCGACGCTCCAGCTGCTCAGGCAAACCAGTTGCCTCCTGAAAAAGCATCTTTGGGATTTACCAACTTCATTATCATAATGTGAAGCTTTTTCATCCCTTTTGATCCAGATAGATACGTCATTCTGGGTGGTCACCGTGATTCATGGGTGTTTGGTGGGATTGATCCCCAGAGTGGAGCTGCGGTTGTTCATGAGATCGTCCGAAGTTTTGGGAAGTTGAAGCAGGAAGGTAAGGCCAAACATCTTAAAGCTACTGAAGTTGAGAAAGGCCGAGAGGAAAGTGGGAAGGTGTTGTGTGGTTGTCTGGAAGCACAGGCCTTGCCTTCTGTCAAATGTTTTAAGTTATTTCAAACAATGCATCTAAAGAGCCATAGTGCTGATGAAAGAAATGTCCTTCTGGGTTCAGCTCCAAGTGGGGAAAAAGACACTGGAGACATGGAGGCTGCTTGGAAAGATGGTTTATTGGTGGACAGGGCCACATGGCTTGAGCCCTGAACAGAAAAGGTGATCACATGCTTCAATGTTGGTGGAGAAGAAGAGAAGGGCTGAGGGAGGAGCTTGCTAGGCTTTTTATACCCTGTTTAGTCCCACCTCTCTGTTTCCTGTTCCTGTGTAGGAAATGTATTTTGATTGGTTGTCAGACTCCCCTAGGGCCATGCAGGGGCAACTCTCTGGGCTGTGTTTTGAATCCAGGTTTAGTTGAGTTCTCAGATGCCATGTGGTCAGTTGAGTAAAGGGCCAATATTATCGTGCTTTTAATCCCATCCCCCCCTGCAGCTGCAGTGGAGAAGTCTTTATTATGTAAGTGGACTAGCTTGGCCTTCTTAATGGCCCATTAACAGTGGGGATGGGCAGGAAGCTACAGGCAACTATTCTGTCTTTTAAAACATGTTTCTTTTCATATCCAGAGGAATATTCTGCCTTTTCAATATTTCCTTGGATATTTCATTTTTCTGGGAGAGGGCTGGATGATAACTTCCCACAGTGGCACAGTAATTAGGGTGAAGTACTGCTGATTTTCACCAGGCTCAAGGTGGACTCAAACTAATCCTGGGAACGATTGAGGGCAAAAGAAGAAAGGGACGACGGAGAATGAGGTGGCTGGATGGAGTCCCCGAAATAGCTTAAATGGACTCCAGAGGATGGTAGAGGACAGGAAGGCCCGGAGGAACGTTGCCCATGAGGTTGCGATGGGTCTGATATGACTTTGCAACTAACAACATCAAAAATGGGACTATCCCACTGCACCCATTTTTAAGTGCCTGCTTGTTATTCATAAACTGCTGAAAAACAAATGAGAATTCAAACCAGAGGAAGCGGGGAACAGAATATTGTCATTTGGGCTGGCTTGACTCTCAGGTGAATAATTTTTTTTACTATTAAACTAACGGTGCTCTAAATATTATAAATATAGGTTGGCGACCCAGGAGGACAATAATTTTTGCTAGTTGGGATGCTGAGGAGTTTGGCTTAATGGGATCAACAGAGTGGGCAGAGGTAAGTCAACACGGTTGACTATGGTATGTGTATTAATGTACATTATTTTTCAGGGAAAAAAATCCTTTTTGAAACGAGTGTCATTGCTTTTAATTTGCACAAATGTCTTCAATATCTTGCAAATAATTTTGATTTTGAGGACCCCCTAGAGTGTTATAACTAACAAAAATGATAAACATGAATTATAACTAATAAAAATGTGAACAACTACAAACTGTAAAATTCAGGATACCGTATTATTCGGAGTATAAGACGCACCCTTTTCCCTCAAAAAAGAGGCTGAAAATATGGATGTGTCTTATACACTGAATACAGCATTTTTTGCCTCCCGAAACCCCACCACTTCACCAAAATGGCTGTGCATAGCCTTTAGGAGGCTTTTAGACAGCTTCTGGGGGCTAGGGAGGGCAGAAATGAGTGAAAAACGGGCCGTTTTTGGGAGGTTTGCAGAGTGCAAAAAGTTTTTTTAAAAAATGTGCCTCTTCAAAACCTTGGTGCGTCTTAAACTCCGAAAAATACATTAATAATGGAGGCTTGTAGAGATTGAATGTCACCTGAGGGTGTTAGATTTGTGATGGATCATTTAAAATAAAAAAAGCTATTCAGATAGTCCTTCAACTTACAATCACAATTGAGCCCCAAATTTCGGTTGCTAAGTGAGACAGTTGTTAAGTGAGTTTTGCCCCGCTTTTCGACTTTTCTTGCCACAGTTGTTAGGTGAATCTGGAGTTGTTAATTCAGTAACACTGTTGTTAAGTGAATCGGGCTTTCTCATTGACTTTGCTTGTCAGAAGATGGTGAAAAGTGATCCCAATAACCCCAGGATGCTATAACCGTCATAAATATGAGTCAGTTGCAAGCATATGAATTTTGATCACATGTCCCTTGGAATGATGCAATGTTTGTAGGTGTGAAAAATGGTTACAACTTACTTTTTCCGTGCCGTCATAATTATAAATGATTACTAAATGAATTGTTATAAATTGAGGACAACCTTTATGTGAAAAGTAGTCCATACAGAAATATTTGTGTCTGTAATCTGAATTAGTTTTCAATTCCTCCTTTCCATTGTAGGAAAATGTCAAAATACTGCAAGAAAGGGCTGTGGCCTACATCAATGCTGACTCCTCTATAGAAGGTAAAACACACTTGTGTGATTGGTCATTTCTGAACTGCATTGATAATTGACAATTGACAAAGTGCTTTGAAAGTTCTGAACTTGCCAAACCTTCCTTCCCAGGGACTTAAGATTAGATTTCAGTTGGTATTGTCTTACAAAGTTTAGATAAGAAATATGAGATTAGTGAAGTTTACTCAAACCTGAGCTTTTGCCCAGCTCTGTAAACTTAACTTGAAATAACTAAATAACAAAGATAGAAGGGACTTTAGAGGTTTTGTAGTCTAGTCCCCTGCTCAAGCAGGAAACTCTGTCCAATTTCAGACAAATCCAAGAAGAAATTTCCTGACAGAACAGTTATAACTATACAATGAATGGTTGTTGGAACTGGATATGCCTATTCTAATGAAGAGAAGGATTAAGAGTGACATGATAGCAGCAGTGACATGCAGGGAGGATTATGTTTGGTGAGGCAAGAGTGCAGCAGCGGTGAGAAGCAACGTCCCTGCCGCTGTGTCCAACAGGCATCTCGCGTTTATGTCCGCCATAGATGCGAGACGCCTGTCGGACACAGCGGTGGGGATGGAGGAGGCGGGGTGGGCGAGGCGGCAGATGGCAAAGAAAGGGGAGAGGAGGAGGAGGAAAGGGAGAAGGGAGCAGGACGGGGCTCCCGGTGGTGGGGGGGAGAGGAGAAAGGGAAGGGGGGCACAGCAGGCAAAAGAAAGAAAGCGCCAGCCCACCAGCAGAGGCGGGTAAAAGACCTGCCTCTGCTGGCGGGCTGCCCCTCTCTTCTCAAACAAGCTGCCCTCCCTGCCTCTCCCCCTTTCCTCTCTTCTCAAACAAACTCTCTCTCAAATTGAGAGTTTGTTTGAGTGAAGTGAAGAAAGAAACACATGCACGCACACACACAAACACAAATTACTCACAATAAAAAAATTACTTACAATTTAAATTACAATAATTTTGCATTCCTCCCCCCACCTTCCGTCCGACCCACATACCTTTTCCAGCTGTGTCACAGAGGATTTCAACTCTCCTCTTGTCCGCCATGATGAAAATGTAAAAAGAAAAAGGCAAGAGCTGCTGTTGCCAGAGCAGGAGGCGAGAGAACCACGTGCCTCCTTTGCATAAGGAATTTTTCTCCTTTTAACCCTTGCTTAACTCTGCTCAAGTGATCATAAAGATAGACTAAAGGAGGCACGTGGTTCTCTCGCCACCTCCTGCAGTTAAGCACTAAGCAGAGTCATCCATTGTGACTCTGGCAGCAACTACCTCTGCCTTTTTCCTTTTAATTATTCTTTTCTTTTCAACATGACAGTGGTGAGGCCCCGCCTCCCTTGCCTCCCCTGACTGCATGTCCCTGGATAGCAGTCTTCCAATATTTGAGGGGCTGCCACAAAGAAGAGGGGGAGGATCAACCTACTGTATTCTCCAAAGCACCTGAGAGCAGGACAAGAAGTGATGTATGGAAACTAATCAAGGAGAGAACCAACCTAAAATTAAGGAGAAATTTCCTGACAGTTAGAACAATTAATCAATAGAACGACTTGCCTCCAGAAGTTGTGGGTGCCCCAACAATGGGGAGTTTTTAAGAAGACGTTGGACAACCATTTGTCTGAAGTGGTATAGGGTTTCCTGCTTGAGCAAGGAATTGGATTAGAAGTTCTCCAATCTTACCAGCTTTGCTGTTGTGGGTCATTCATCTGAGATCCAGCTTCCCCACTGTAATTTTTATCAAAAATGTTCCAAACATTCATTTGTTTGTTTGCTTGTTCATTCATTCATTCATTCGTCAGATTTTTATCTTGTCTTTATTACTTTATAAGTAATTCAACATGGTGGACATGCCTACAATATTCTCCCTTCTATTTTCTCCACAACAACCCTGTAAATTGGGCTGAGAAAGAGTGGCCAGCCCAAAATCACCCAGAAAGACTAGAATTCACTGTCTCCTGGTTTCTAGGCCAAGTTGTGGACTCTCCAACACTTGAATGTTTAAAGAAGAAATTAGACAGTCATTTCTCTGAAATGCTATAGGGTCTCCTGATTGGACAGGAGGTTGGGCGAGAAGACCTCCACAGTCTCTTCCAACTCTATTATCCCCAAAAATCCAAAAGCATTAAAAAAAAACCAGAAACATGAAAACAATAAAAATCCACATTCAAACTAGGTTGGTTGGGTTTCCCCCAAATAAAATTTATTTATTTAAAAAAGATTCCTCCTAAAATAGAGTAAAGATACCGTCCTTTTCTTTCAGGTAACTACACTCTTCGAGTTGACTGTACTCCATCGATGCATAGCCTGGTATATAATCTAACTAAAAAGGTAAAATATGGTCAGATCAGGGGTGGGTTCCTGCCAGTTCTAACCTCTTCTATAGAAGAGGTTCCACAAATCTACAGTGCCGTTTAGAACCGGTTCCAGCTCCCTCCCTCCCCCTGCCCGTCTGCACATCATCAAGATGAAGAACGAGAGGAGGAATTCTGGGAATTGAAGTCCACAAGTCTTAAAGCTGTCAAGTTTGAACACCCCTGGAGCTTTTTTCCTAAAGGGTTAGGGGGTGCAAGGGTCTTGTAACTTGACAGCTTTAAGACTTGCATGCTTCAAATGCCAGAGTTTCTGAGCTAACATTTTGGTTGCTAAGCAAGAGTGTTGTTAAGTGAGTTTCACCACATTTTACAAAGTCACATGGCTGGCAAGCTACACCCACCCAGACACATGACCACCAAGCCATTCCCACAAAGCAGGCCACACCTACAGAAGAGGTTCTAAGAAATTTTGAAACCCACCACTGGGTCAGATGTACGGTGAAGTCACATATCTTATAGTTTCGGAGAAGAATTCAGAACAATTCTTCGTAAGGTTCTAGCAAGCTTCCGATCTTCCAGATCTAACTGGGTTCATCCTGGTTTCTTTCTCTACCCCAAAGATGGGTATCTCTGCTATATCAGGTGTTTTGGATCCCACTTGCCCATTCTTTTATTGGTACACTGCTGAAAATGTCAACCTCCCTTTTAAAAAAAAAGAGATCTCAAAGAGCTCTTTAGAAATAAATGCATTACCTTGCAACCAGCATTTCTTTACTGATAAGACTCTATTTCTCTAGCTTGTTAAACTACAAGTTGCCGCGTGCAATAGCATGTGAAAATAATCTTGGGCGGGGATGGGCTTCAAAAATTTCAGCAATGGGTTCTCTTCCCATTCTCTTCTGGGTGGATGTGGCCATAGTGGGCGTGGCCTAGTCAACCTCCTGCACGGTGGGTGGGGGGGTTCGCCTTCCTCAGGCTCCGGAGACTTTCCTTGAGCCTTTGGGAGGGCGAAAACTGCCTCCCCTGCGCTCCAGAGGCTGGAAACAGGCCCGATCTTCTGGAAGTTCCAGGAGGCCTGTTTTCCCCCCTCCCTGAGCCTCCGCATCAGTGGGGGGGGGGTTACGATCGGTACGCCCCGGTACGGGCATACCGGTGACTGCCGGGAGCATCAGGTACCATTCCGGTATGGTTTCCAGAGGGGCCACCCGGGGTAGGTGGGGCCAGCCACGGGTGGGATTTGGAAGTTCTCCAAATCGGTCATAACATTAGCTACGGGTTCTCCCGAACCTGCCCAAACCCGTAGCAGCCCACCCCTTACCTTGGGAGATGGAGGAGGAAGTTCTGCAATAAAGTAGGATTATTGGTAATTCACCAAGGTATGTCTCTTTTCTGAACTACCTTGCAAATCTGACATCAATCTTGTAAGACTGAGAGTATTCCTCCTCTCCTCTCTATTCAGTCTTTTCCAGAGGGAGGGTCTTTTCCCAAACTCTTCCCATGCTGTGGAGTCCTAGGATTTGGTTGTTTTCTTGCAGACATCTCATGACCCAGCTAGATAACATCATCAGTGCGGGAGGGAGTAGGTTTTGCTCTCTTTTTATATACTAGTAGTTTTCCCTGTCAGTGGGAGTGTTTTTGGTATACCTATCATGAATGCCTGATAGGTACACAAAAAACTGAGTTTTTAAGTCCCATCCTCTGGATATCTCTAGTTGTAGTGATTATGGCATTATCTAGAGCCAGAAATCTAGTCACTCTCTCTTTCAGCTCAATGCAGCTCACAGATTGCTACTGTAGAGATAAAAAAAAAAGGGGGGACATCCCCTTGGAAGTCACCTTAGAGAATTCAGAACTGAAGTGGTGCAGTGGTTAGGGTGCAGTACTGCAGGCCACTTCAGCTGACTGTTATCTGCAGTTCAGCGGTTCAAATCTCACCAGTTCAAGGTTGACTCAGCCTTCCATCCTTCCGAGGTGGGTGAAATGAGGACCCAGACTGTGGGGGCAATATGCTGACTCTGTAAACCGCTTAGAGAGGGCTGAAAGCCCTATGAAGCGGTATATAAGTCTAACTGCTATTGCTATTCAGATAAGAAATCTAGCAAATTAAACAGCCATAAATTCTATGAATGCAAGACGTCCACTCACTGTTTGAGGGTGATCAGGTTCGCAGGCTATGCCTGGTCCAGCGTCCACATGAGAAACTGCCCTACCTTTGCAGTCCTGGAACTCACCGTGTTGAAGACAACATTTGAATTGTGAGGATCTTAATTGCTTTCCTTCTGCCAACCCAGCAGTTCGAAAGCAACGTACAAAATGCAAGTAGAAAAATAGGAACCACCTTTGGTGGAGAAAGTAAAAGCGTTCCGTGCACCTTTGGCGTTGAGTCATGCCGGCCACATGACCATGGAGACGTCTTCAGACAGCGCTGGCTCTTCGGCTTAGAAGCGGAGATGAGCACCGCTCCCTAGAGTCGGGAACAACTAGCACATATGTGCGAGGGGAACTGTTATTGTTAGTTGCCTTCTCTGTACAATTTTAATCTCAAGATCTCAATGTGGGAAATCTACGGAGATTCTCAGTCCTTCAGGTCATGGTTGTCCCAAAGGGTCTGCTTTTTTAAAATTTTTCAAGAGGCCACTGGGCGTTCTTTGTTTTTCCTTGAAAACGTTTTGTTTCTCATCCAAGAAGCTTCTTCAGTTCTTGGATGAGAAGCGAACTGTTTTCCAGGAAAAACAAAGAAAGTCCAGTTAAAAAAAGGAGAAAAACACTTTTGGATATCAACATGAGAAGATTAAAAACTCAAAGGGGAGAATTGATATCTGCAGCTTGATTGATCCAGAACAGAGTTTTTCAACCTCAATGACTTTTATGGATTTTAACCTGCTGACTGAGAAATTTTGACAGCAGAAATCCACACATCTTAAACTTGCTGACGTTGAGAAACACTGGACTGGACGGAATGTCCTTGTAGACCGGACAATATTAGTTGAGTTGAGTTGAGTTTATTGTCATTGCAAATGGCACAACGAAATTAAATGCCGTCTTCAGTGTACATTACAATCATAAAAAATAAAAACACAAACATGCATCCTTTATATTCTATATAATTGAAATTGAAAACCCTAATATTGCACTATATGGTAGAATTCAATATAGTTACTGCCCTGGGATAGAAGTTGTTTTTTAGTCTGTTTGTCCTTGTTTTTATTATCCTGTACCGTCTGCCAGATGGTAATAGTTAAAAAAAATGCCCAGGATGAGAGGGATCTTTGAGAATGTTTTGAACTTTCTTAAAGCAGCGGGAACTATAAAGCTCTTCCAAAGAGGGGAAAGGGCAACCAATGATCCTCTGGGCAATGATGTTGACCCTCTGGAGTGCTGTCCTATTTGCCACTGTGCAACTAGCAAACCATACACAGATGCAGTAAGTTAGAATATTCTCCATGGTGCAGTGATAGAAGATCAACAGCAGTTTTTCATTCAGTTGTTGTTTCCTGAGATGTCCCAGGTAATATATTGTGGGGTTGTGTGTGATTTTCCATTGAGCTCATACTTGTCTGAGAAACGAAGGCCTCCCAGAATAACAATAATTAAAAACAGGCACTTTTCTGTTAGGTATGGAAATAGTACGTACGTTGAAAAATAAGGGTTATGTGGTTTGAATAATGAGAGTGCACCGAAGCGTAGCTTAGGAATGCCAGTATCAGCACGTCGAATTTCGTAGAGGGTTGCCCTCATGATTAAGTAGGCAAGGTAGCTTGTAACCCACAATCTATGATTTTACAAAAGCATGTTATGTCAGATACCAGCCTCTTTCAGTGTGGTGTTGTCCAGATATGCCGGATTCCAAAATAACCCCCCTGGACATTAAGGGCGTTGTATAATATAACTGGAGCAAACCAGTTGAGAAAGTCTATATTACATATTTCCCATTTAGACCATTGCAACATTGAATTCATACAACACTTCAGATTCAATCTCCAAAGGTTGCTTTGGAGCACACAGAAATGCAAATAGAATCCTAAAAAACTGGCCTCTATGTATCCGAATTTACAACCTAAATGCTGGAGATGTGATTGTCTCGATGCTACATACTATCATATATAGTGGACTTGTAAAAAGGTAAAAGCATTTTGGATAAAAATATAGTGGATTATGCAAAATGTTCTTTAAAAAAGGATAAAGTTTACCCCTCAGTTATTCTTGTTAGGTATAATTACTGATTGTACAGTTATAGAGACTAACTTGATTTTGCATTTAATAACCGCAGCAAGACTGTTGGTGGCACAATACTGGAAGAAGGAAGATTTGCCTACTATTCGAGAATGGACATTAAAAGTAACAAACCTTACACAGATGGCTAAAATATCAGCATATCTCAAGGATCACTCAAATGAGAGATATAAACTGTAGTGGAGAAGATGGATTGACTATACTCAAAATAAATATGGGACTAAGAAATTCCAGATAGTTTATGACTGAAGAAACAAGGAATGATATAATCTGTTTAGAGCTAGCCTAGCAAGGAGGAGTTAAAGCTCAAATCAAAGATGATATTAACTTTTTTTAAAGTTTTTTTTAGAATATCTTTGTTAAAGATTTATACCCTGTATTGGTTCTGGGAAGTCGGAGGTGGGGGTGAAGGTTGGGGGGGGGGGGTGTTGGGGGGGAGGGTAGGGGGAGGGAGGTAAATATTTGTAAAAGTTTTTTTTTAATTAAAAAAAAAAGAAATGCAAATAGAACAGCTATTTGTAACATCTTAAAGCAACAGCACCTTTTCCTGGAATCATGGCTCCAGACCAGTGGTGGGTTTCTAATTTTTTTACTACCTGTTCGTTCGTTCATGTGTTCATGCTCGTGCAGGCACGCGACGCTTCTGTGCATGCACAGGTGGGCAGGTGGGTGAAGCCTCCTGCCACCACTACTACCGGTTCATCCAATCCAGGCCGAACCAGGAGCAACTCATCTCTGCTCCAGACAGGTGCTATATTGTATTCATTTCCCAATTTTCCCCTTGAAAAAGGTTAGCAATCGCAATACCTCTTCACAGTGCTTTACAGCCCCTCTCTAAGTGGTTTACAGAATCAGCATATTTCCCCTAACAATCTGGGTCCTAATTTGACCAAGCTTGAAGTCTTGGAAGGCTGAATCAACCATGAGCCAGTCAGGATTGAACTGCTGTCAGTCAGCAGAGTTAGCCTGCAATATTGCATTCTAACCACTGCGCCACCATGACTCTTGGTAACAATAGTATTTTGCTTTTGTTCTATAGTTTATTTTTTAAAATTTTAATTTGTTGAACAATTTTCTTCATTTTGTAATGCAATTTCAATCAATTTCAAATGTTCTGGTATATCTAATATGTACATACAAGTTATTTACATTATTTTTCCTTTTCTTTTATGCGCGTATCTATTTTATACGGTATACAATTATTATAATTACATCACTATATATATATATTACATTTTTGTCATCTCTTAATTTACTTTAACCTTCTTGATCTTTACTTCTATTCTCCAACCAATTATACCATGTGTCCCGAATTAAATAGCATTCCGTTTCTCCTCTTCCTTTTGTTTCTATCGTTAGCCTATCCATCTCCACACATTCTAACAGTATTTTTTTTATCACTATTCCATCAGAGGGGATGCTGTGGTTTTTCTATAGTTTCATTAACACAACTCATGTCTTCGTAGATACCAAGCCCTGATGAAAGATTTGAAGGCAGATCTCTTTTTGAAAGTTGGTATGAGAAAAACCCGTCAAGGGAACAGAAAGGCTTCCCAAGGTATCTCACGTTAAAATAATTTATAATTTCTTACATCACTTGTTCCCCTACCCTTACCTATTTTCTTTCCAACAGGGTAAACAAGCTGGGTTCCGGCAATGATTTTGAAGTCTTTTTCCAGAGGTTAGGAATTGCTTCTGGTAGAGCCCGTTACACTAAAAACTTTGTAAGTGTGTTCAAATAATTTTTTTTGGGGGGGGGGGAGGGTGGTGCTTTCAAGTCAGTGTTGACACTTGGTGCCTGCCTGGATCAATCCCTGCAGGTTTCTTGGGAAGATTTTGAAAGTGGTTTGCCATTGCCTCCTTCTTAGGGATGACAAAGAGCAACTGGCTCAAGGCTTCCCATCTGGCTTTGTACGCAAAGCAGGACTAGAACGAAGGACCTTCTGATTTCTAGTCTGGTTCCTTAACCACCAAACCTGCTCTCTCTTGAAAAAATAGTCTGAAGAAATCTAATTGAAACTGCCTTCCGTACAGGGGTGGGATCAGGGGTGAAATCCAGCAGGTTCTGGCAGGTTCTGGGGAACCGACACTGGAAATTTTGAGCAGCTTGGAGAACTGGCAAATGCCACCTCTGGCTGGCCCAAGAGTGGTGTGGGAATGGAGATTTTGCAGTATCCTTCCCTTGGAGCAGGGTGGGAATGGAGATTTTGCAGTATCCTTCCCCTGGAGTGGGGTGGGAATGGAAATTTTGCAGTATCCTTCCCTTGGAGCAGGGTGGGAATGGGGATTTTGCAGTATCCTTCCCCTGGAGTGGGGAGGGAATGGAGATTTTGCAGTATCCTTCCCCTGGAGTGGGGTGAGAATGAAGATTTTGCAGTATCCTTACTCTGGAGTGGGGAGGGAATGGGGATTTTGCAGTATCCTTCCCTTGGAGTGGGGTGAGAATGGAGATTTTGCAGTATCCTTCCCTTGGAGTGGGGTGAGAATGGAGATTTTGCAGTATCCTTCCCTTGGAGTGGGGTGGGAATGGAGATTTTGCATTATCCTTCCCTTGGAGTGTGGAAGGAATGGGGATTTTGCAGTATCCTTCCCCTGGAGTGGGGAGGGAATGGGGATTTTGCAATATCCTTCCCCTGGAGTGGGGTGAGAATGAAGTTTTTGCAGTATCCTTCCCCTGGAGTGGGGAGGGAATGGAGATTTTCCAGTATCCTTCCCCTGGAGTGGTGTGGGAATGGAGATTTTGCAATATCCTTCCCTTGGAGTTGGGAGGGAATGGAGATTTTGCAGTATCCTTCCCCTGGAGTGGGGTGGGAATGGAGATTTTGCAATATCCTTCCCTTGGAGTGGGGAGGGAATGGGGATTTTGCAGTATCCTTCCCCTTCCACGCCCACCAAGCCACTGCCACAGAACCAGTAATAAAAAAAATTGAATTTCACCACGGGGTGGGATCCTATCGGTTTACCAACTGGTTCACTGTGGGCTTGCTTCGCTTGTGCATGTTTGCTTCGCTCACTTGCGTGCCTGATGTGCGCTGCATGCACATGCACAGTTCAAAGGAAAACAGCGGAGGCGTGCCAATCCACTCTGCTGGGCTAAAAAACAAGGAAATATAAGCAGGTATAGCCCAGAGGTGGGCAGGCAAGGCTGCCTGAAGGTCAGAGTGAACCGGTTCACTCTCAGCTGATCTCCAGAACTGCCAGTTTGTCCGAACTGGATTAAAGCAGAAGAATCCCATCCCGTCTTCTTCAACCTAAAACTCTCCAGATGTTGGCTGTGGATTGTGGGAACTGCAATTCAGGACTTCTGAAAAATGTCCAAAGAAAGAAAGCCGCAAGCATTCCATCTGGAGAATCTGAAATCTTTCCACTTCAAAGATAAGAATTACCTGGGAAAGTCCATTTTTCTTATCTCAAGCATTTCCCAATAGTTCAGAAGAGGTAAATTATCCAAAAATTTAATTCCAGTGGAAACAGATGGCATTTCCCTTGTCAAGCTGTACAATCCACAATTGCACAGATCTGATTGAAAGCCCAAGGCAATACTATACTAAGTACAATATAATTTGGGCCTCACCTTATGCCGTCTAGATATAAAAGGAGATATTAAAGATCTTCAAAGCTTTATTAAATCACTTTTCTTATTTAGTTTATCGGTTTACAGTCAAAGGCCCAAGGGAATAACAAACAAAATAAATAAATTAAATAGTTGAACATGACAATATAATGCAGAGTAAAAAAAGCAACATAACAAAGGAAGTTTGGAGGAAAATGACCTAGTTTATATAACCCTAAAGGCCCCGACTCTAGGGGGCGATGCTTATCTCCGTTTCAAAGCCGAAGAGCCAGCGCTGTCCAGAGACGTCTCCATGGTCGTGTGGCCGGCATGATAAAATGCCAATGGCGCATAGAACGCTGTTACCTTCCCACCAAAGGTCCCTCTTTTTCTACGTGCACTTTTTACATGCTTTCGAACTGCTAGGTTGACAGAAGCTGGGACAAGTAATGGGAGCTCACTCCGTTAAGCGACGCTAGGGATTCGAACCTCCAAACTGCCGATCTTTCTGTTTGACAAGCTCAGCATCTTAGCAGCTGAGCCACCTATGTATATATAACCCTAGAGTTTCTCAAATTTGGCAACTTTAAGATGTGTGGACTTCAGCTCCCAGAATTCCCCAGGTGGCAAGATTTGTAAGTCCGAGTCCTGCTTTAGCCATGAAAGCCAGTTGTGTGACTTTAGGCCAGTCATCCCCTATCAGTCCAAAGTATCTCAGAAGGATCTTGTGAGGGCAAGAAGGAGCATTAGGTTTGTTCACTGCCTTGAACTATTTATAAAATTAAAAAGGACGGGGTTTAAAAAAATGTTTTAAAAAGGACTCGTATTCAAATGAGCAACCATTTATCATTTGCAAGGAGCAAATTATCAAATCCTGGGAAAGTCTGTACAGATTCTCAGTCATCCCGGGTGCTTTTTTAAGGAAGGAACTGGACTTCCTTGTTTTTTTTTTTCTTTTGAAGTTGTTTCACTTCTCATCCAAGAAGCTTCTTCGGCTCTGTAGGACCTTTAGCTATCCAAATTGGGATGAACGCCCTTTGAATGGTGTGGATTTTCAGAGGAAAAAAATTGAAGGCCACAGGAATTAGGAGCACCACTCAGATGTGCCTGAGGACACAGATAAACCTCCAAATGCTTCGACAACCCTATAAAAGGATACAAATGACCATCTGTCTGCAAGGAATAGAAATCCTTCCATTCCCCTCTATCCTGTCAGAGCTGAAGAAGCTTCTTGGGTGAGAAGCAAAACATCTTTAAAAGAAAAAAACAAGAAAGTCCAGTTGCCTCCTGAAAAAAACACCTCTGGGAAAACCCTGGGAAATAATTAATGCAATGCAAGTGAAATCTAAATTGAAATCATAGCGCATCTGATTACGCATCTGATAATCCATTTTAGCACATTTGCAATCCAGACCATCAAGTTCAGCCACAATGTATTTATTAGCTCTTAGGACAGATCTGTGAACATTTGTTAGTTGCGAAGTCGTGTCCGACCCATCGCAACCCCATGGACAACGTTCTTCCAGGCCTTCCTGTCATCTACCATACTCTGGAGTCCATTTAAGCTCACTCCAACTGCTTCGGTGACTCCATCCAGCCACCTCCTTCTCTGTCGTCCCCTTCTTCTTTTGCCCTCCATCTTTCCCAGCATGAGGCTCTTCTCCAGGGAGTCCTTCCTTCTCATTAGGTGGCCAAAGTATTTGAGTTTCCTCTTCAGGATCTGGCCTTCTAAAGAGCAGTCAGGATTGATCTCCTCTAGGACTGACCGGTGGGATCACCTTGCAGTCCAAGGGACTCGCAGGAGTCTTCTCCAGCACCAGAGTTCAAAGGCCTCCATTCTTTGGCGCTCAGCCTTTCTTATGGTCCAACCTTCACAGCCATCCATTGCAACTGGGAAAACCATAGCCTTGACTATGCACACTTTTGTTGGCAGGGTGATGTCTCTGCTTTTTAGTATGCTGTCTAGATTTGCCATAACTTTCCTCCCCAGGAGCAAGCCTCTTTTAATTTCTTGGCTGCAGTCCCCATCAGCGGTGATCTTGGAGCCCAGGAAATTAAAATCTGTCACTACCTCCCTTTCTTCCCCATCTATTTGCCAGGAATCGAGAGGGCCGGATGCCATGATCTTAGTTTTCTTAATGTTGAGTTTCAAGCTAACGTTTGCACTCTTCTTCTTTACCGGCATCGGTGTTGGATATGTTGTGCAAGCCCCACTTTTTTTGTGTAAGAGTGTTGTTCAATCACCAAAATGAAGCCCACTTAGGCTGACGTCTTTTTTTTCCAGAAAGTGGACAGGTTCAGCAGCTACCCGGTTTATCACAGCGTCTATGACACTTATGAGATGGTGGAAAAGTTTTACGACCCAACTTTCAAGAATCACTTGGCTGTAGCCCAAGTGCGAGGCGGGCTGGTTTTCGAGCTGGCGGATGCGGTCCTCCTCCCCTTTGACTGTCGAGATTATGCCAAGGCACTTAATGGCTATGTTGATATCATTTACAACATAACCATGAAACATCAGGCAGCAATGGAAACACACAATGTATCATTAGGTAAGTGGAAAATCTCCAACATCAAGGCAGGATCTTCAATAACGCACAGCATCCCTTCCCGATTCCTTTGATCTACTTGTTGTGAAAGTGATTTCTCGGGCAGCCAGTGAAAAACAAATCCTAACTATTGCAAAACGACAGAGTTGGAAGGGGCCTTGGAGGTCCCTTCAGGCAAATGGCTGTCCACTCTCTTCTTAAAAGCCTCCAGTGATGGAGCACCTACCACTTTTGGACACAAACTTTCTCACTGTCAGCAGCCGCAGCCAAAACAAGCCAACACAATCTGAAGTTGCATTAACAGAGGGATACAATCAAGATCAAGACAGGTACTAATACCACTGTATCAGTGGTGGATTTCAATTTTTTTCAGAACCTCTTCTGTAGGTGTGGCCTGCTTTGTGGGAGTGGCTTGCTGACCATGTGACCGGGTGGGAGTGGCTTGCTGGCCATGTGGCCGAGTGGTAGGAGCTTGGCAGCCATGTGACTGGGTGGGCGTGGCCAACTTGAAAAATGTGGTGGAACTCACTTAACAACACTCTTGCTTAGCAACCAATATGTTGGCTCAGGAACTCTGGCATTTGAAGCATGCAAGTCTTAAAGCTGTCAAGTTACAAGACCCTTGCACCCCTTACCCTTTAGGGGGAAAAAAGCCTAGGGGGTGTTCAAACTTGACAGCTTTAAGACTTGTGGACTTCAACTCCCAGAATTCCTCCTTTTGCTCTTCATCTTGATGATGGGCTGGGGGAGGGAGATGGAACTGGTTCTAAATGGCACTGTAGATTTGTGGAACCTCTTCTATAGAAGAGGTTAGAACTGGCAGGAACCCATCCCTGCACTGTATAAAGCCTTAGTAATACCACACCTAGAATACTGAATCCAGTTTTGGTGACCACACTATTAAAAAGATATTGAGAAGAACAAGCAGGATGATTAGGGGACAAGAAGCTAAAACATAAAATGAACTGTTGCAGGAACTGGGCATGGCTAGTCTAGTGAAGAGAAGGAGCAGTCTTCCAATATTTGAGGGGCTGCCACGGAGAGGAGGAGTCGGAGTATTATAAAGTATGGAGTAGATGGTATAAATGGTTGGATGATAGATGCAAAAATACTGCATAAGAATTAAGTATTATCTACAACAAATATGACAACATTGTATATATATTTGTAAATATTATATTCTAAGTCAGTGTTTCCCAACCTTGGCAACTTGAAGATGTCTGGACTTCAACTCCCAGAATTCCCCAGCCAGCATTTGCTGGCTGGGGAATTCTGGGAGTTGAAGTCCAGACATCTTCAAGTTGCCAAGGTTGAGAAACACTGTTCTAAGTGACTATATAATATACCAGTAGATTACATTAGAGAATATAGAAATAGAGCTTATGTAAATATGAATGATATTAATGATACTGATACGGAAACGCTGTATTGAGTAGAAATTATTGTTTTGTTTTTGATGTTTAAATAAGTTCAATAATTTTTTAAAAAGACATTTTGGGCTCAGTTACAGTCATAAGTCGAGAATTACCTGTATTATCTTTACAAACATAGACAGCCATATATGTCCTGCTTCTAATAAAAGGGTACCACCATCTCCCTTCCCAATTCCATGTATATAAAACATGAGCAAAACTGCAGATGACTCATATTTCAAGTGCAGCCACTGCACACAAAGGCAAGAGATTTAACAATTAACAGAGTTGGAAGGACCTTGTGGGTCATCTAGTCCAACCCTCTTCCCAAGCAGGAGACCCTACACTATTTCTGACAGATGGCAGTCCAGTCTCCTCTTGAAAGCCTCCAGTGATGAAGCTCCCACAACTTCTGAAGGCAACTTCTATCGTTGATTGCTCTCACTGTCAGAAAATGTCTCCTTATTTCCAGGTTGAATTTTTCCTTGATCAGTTTCCATCCATTGTTCCCTGTCTGGCCTTCGGGAGATTAACTAACAGGTCCTGAAAAAACCATGTCATGCAGTTTTCATCTTTTTCCATCTCATCAGCATCTGCTGACCTAGTCACCTTGGTTTGCCAAAGTAGATAATCCTTTGTTTTTTCAGTTAACTGCTGTGAAACAAAGACTACCTTAGAGTGAATAATTGTTGACCTCTTCCTACTGTTTGTTTACATGGACTTCCTGCCATAATACAATTACTTGCTCAGTTCAGACACTGCTGAAAATTTCATTTCAGAAAATTCTGAACTACAATTCTCGTACCTCTAAACTGCATGGGGAATAAGGGATGTCAGAGCTGCCATTTTAACCTCTGAAGAGCCACAGGTTCTCCACATGTGAGCTAATTTTATGGAAACAATAAAAGTTAGAGTCACAGAATTTAGCATTTTCTCTTTTGCTTTATTCCAGCTTTGCTTCGGGATTCTGTAACAGCATTTTCAGAAGTTGCAGATGACTTTCACCGCAGACTTGAATTAGTAGACATCCATAAGTAAGTCTCCTAATTTTCTGACCTTTCAGATAATACCCTCCAATCTCCTGATGTTAATTGAAGTTTAAGGGATTCTTGCAAGCTCCAGTCTAAAAATATTCCAGTTAAATATTCCTGTCTCTAAACTTGGCTTGGTTTTCAACGTTTGTGCATCCTGATCAGAGGTCATGTTCCCTCTAACACTGTTATTTCAATTCTTTAATTTCCAGCCCAATTGAAGTAAGATCTTGGAATGATCAATTGATGTTCTTGGAAAGAGCGTTTATTGATCCTCTTGGATTACCTGGAAGACCATTTTATAGGTAAGGAGAAAAAATATGTATTTATTTCTTCAATTTCTATAGCCACCCAACTCAGCCCAGTGATTCAAGATGGCTTGTCAACCATCTTTCCATTCTCCCAGTATTAAAAGTCCATTTATGTATGTATGTATGTATGTATGTCTGTATGTCTGTATGTCTGTATGTCTGTATCTATATCTATATCTATATCTATATCTATATCTATATCTATATCTATATCTATATCTATATCTATATCTATATCTATACCTATATACCTATATACCTATATACCTATATACCTATATACCTATATACCTATATACCTATATACCTATATACCTATATACCTATATACCTATATACCTATATACCTATATACCTATACCTACCTACCTACCTACCTCCCTACATACATACATACATATATAATTTATATTTATATTTATATTATTTATATATTTATATTTATATTTATATTTATATTTATATTTATATTTATATTTATATTTATATTATATTTATATTTATATTTATATTTATATTTATATTTATATTTATATTTATATTTATATTTATATTTATATTATATTTATATTTATATTTATATTTATATTTATATTATTTATATTTATATTTATATTTATATTTATATTATTTATATTCATATTCATACCCATACTCATACTCATACTATTTATATTTATATTTATATTTATATTTATATTTATATTTATATTTATATTTATATTTATATTTATATTTATATTTATATTTATATTTATATTTATATTTATATTTATATTTATATTTATATTTATATTTATATTTATATTTATATTTATATTATTTATATTTATATTTATATTATATTTATATTTATATTTATATTTATTTATATTTATTTATATTATTTATATTTATATTTATATTTATATTTATATTTATATTTATATTTATATTTATATTATATTTATATTTATATTTATATTTATATTTATATTTATATTTATATTTATATTATTATATTTATATTTATATTTATATTTATATTTATATTTATATTTATATTTATATTATTTATATTTATATTTATATTTATATTTATATTTATATATATTTAAAGTCACAACCCCTGGTATGTCCAAATATGGGAGGACGGTCACTACTTCCATTCTTTGTCCATTGGCTCGTCATAAGAGACAAACACACCACACACCACACACACACACACACACACACACACACACACATATATAGTGTCACAACCCCTGGTATGCCCCAATTATGGGAGGAAGCTAACTGCTTCCATTCTCTGTCCATCGGCTCGTCACAAGAGACCATCCAGACAGAAAGCCCAATATTTTACTGTTGCCAAATACAACACACACACACACACACACACACATATCTTAAGAACATAAGCAGTGACCTTTTGGACTAGACTTCTGGCCCATCTAGTCCATAATGTTGGAATAGAATAGAATAACAGAGTTGGAAGGGACCTTGGAGGTCTTCTAGTTCAACCCCCTGCTTAGGCAGGAAACCCTACACCACTACAGACAAATGGCTATCCAACACCTTATTAAAAACCTCCAGTGTTGGAGCATTCACAACTTCCACTGGCAAGTTGTTCCACTGATTAATTGTTCTCAATGTCAGGAAATTCCTCCTTAGTTCTAGGTTGCTTCTCTCTTTGATTAGTTTCCACCCATTGCTTCTTTTTCTGCCCTCAGGTGCTTTGAAGAATAGCTTGACTCCCTCTTCTTTGTGGCAGCCCCTGAGATATTGGATCACTGCTATCGTGTCTCCCCTAGTCCTTCTTTTCATTAAAGTAGACATACCCAGTTCCTACAACCGTTCTTCTTATGTTTTAGTCTCCAGTTCCCTAATCATCTTTGTTGCTCTTCTCTGCACTCTTTCTAGAGTCTCCACGCCTTTTCTACATCGTGGTTACCAAAACTGAATGCCGTATTCCAAGTGTGGCCTTACCAAGGCCTTATAAAGTGGTATTAACATGAGTTCTCATAGTGACTGTTCTGACCCAGCCTTAGCAGAACCAAGAAACAGACTCCTAGTCCTGAAAAAAAAACCTCTTTATTTAGCTACTGTTAATTCATGGCATTCACACACAGAAAAATCCAGGCAATAATCCTGCGAAGGGTTAATTGCAGTAACAGACCTTGTCAGTTCCTTGGATAATTGCCAGGCTGAGAGCTTCCAGTCGCAAAACTGTAAATTAATTCCTGGCAAGCAATCTCTGCTACCATAAGCAAATCTTCCGAAAGATTGCTTCTATTTATGCCCCAGCCAGGAAGGGGCCATTCAGCGCCCACATGTGCCTTTCTTCCAAATTGGCTCCTATTCCTCAGTTGTTCTCCTGACAGCTCTGAACAGACCCCAGATGTTCTTCTTCCCCACTTATCCCCTACTTCGAAGGCCCACAGGAAATGTCGGATGGCCCTGGAGCATCCCCAGACTCCAGGACAGGCCCAAGCCCCCCCCCTCATCAGTCTTTAAGCCACAACAATGGCAGACCACAACAGTGACCAACCAATGGCTTAAAGAAGCCCCCGGGTCTCCCAGCTGATGGCCTTCAAAGTTTTTAACAATAAATCTGACTTGTCCATCCTGTCATGATGGATCTGGGTGGAAAAAAACTTCCAGAGATTTGCCCGAAAGATAATGAGGTCCAAATAAACCATGGAGGCCATTCTATCAGGTATAAAGATGGTCCGTTGAGATATGGAAACTAAACAATGGAGAAGAGGACTTAGTGTCTCCTAATCTTTGAATTGCTTCTTAAAACCCAATCTTAAGATCTTCTTCGTAAGAGATTTTCAGCCTACCAATCTAATCCCGTTGGCTTCCAGAATGCCCCTCGTTGTTGATTATGTGGCATTGAATGTAGACTAGGTCAGGGGTCTCCAACCTTGGAAACTTTAAGACTTGTGGACTTCAACTCCCAGAGTTCCTCAGCCAGCAAAGCTAGATTGATTTTCAGCCTACCAATCTAATCCTGTTGGCTTCCAGAATGCATCTGGTTGTTGATTATGTGACATTGAATGTAGACTAGGTCAGGGGTCCCCAACCTTGGCAACTTTAAGACTTGTGGACTTCAACTCCCAGAGTTCCTCAGCCAGCAAAGCTAGATTGATTTTCAGCCTACCAATCTAATCCCGTTGGCTTCCAGAATGCACCTGGTTGTTGATTATGTGACATTGAATGTAGACTAGGTCAGGGGTCTCCAACCTTGGCAACTTTAAGACTTGTGGACTTCAACTCCCAGAGTTCCTCAGCCAGCTGACGTCCATAAGTCTTAAAAGTTGCCAAGGTTGGAGACCCCTGGACTAGGTTTGTTTTGGGCTTGATTCAGTTGAGTTCTTCTTAATGTTTTGAAGGCAGCAGGTTAGAGGATGCTGATTTATTTCAAACCTCAGTAACTTCTGTCCTAAATAATGTGATTCCAATAGCCAATTGACCTCTTTGCCTTTTTCTAGACACATCATCTTTGCTCCGAACAGTCACAACAAATACGCCGGCGTGTCCTTCCCTGGGATCTACGATGCCCTCTTTGACATTGATCACGAAGCAGACCAAGAGAAAGCCTGGGAAGAAGTGAGGAAGCAGATCTTCGTTGCTGCTTTCACCGTGACAGCTGCAGCTGGGACTCTCAAAGGAACACCATGATTTGCTAACCACCATGATTGAATAAGGTCTCAGGTCAATCCTACTTCAATTGGATCGTGGCGACATCATGATTAACTTGGTATATGTTGTGCTTCTAGCGCAGTGATGGCTAACCTTTTTCCCCTCGCGTGCCAAAATCATATATTTCCACACCCAAAATGCAATGTGCCCCATCCCTACGCATGCATGCTTCCAGTGGTGGTTTTCAAAAATTGTTTGAACCTACTCTGTGGGTGTGGCCTCCTTTGTGGGAGTGGCTTGCCACCCATGTGACCGGATGGGAGTGGCTTGCTGCTCATGTGACCGGATATGTAGAAGCCGACGACACTTGTCAGAACCACCTTAAATTACCTCACACACAGCACTGGCATGCATAAGAATATGATGTAAACTTGGTTTTTAAAAGGCATCTTTGGTTTGCGTTAAAACAACTTCAACACATGCAATGTTCTGATTGCACCACAAACGAAGTAGTCATCCTTACCTTTCACAGAGGCACTGAGTTTTATAAATATGAGCATGATTGTGTAGAATAATCATAACCAAGGACCAGTGGTGGGTTTCAAAAAATTTTTGGAACATCTTCTGTAGGTGTGGCCTGCTTTCCGGGTCCACTGGTGGAACCTCTTCTAACCGGTTCAGAATTCGAATTAATCTTCATTTATTGTGATTTTAAATAACCTTCAATTATGAAAAAATTGCTCTCATTCATTCATTCAATGTGTATAGATGCCCATCCCACATTTGTGACTCTGAACAGCTCATACAATTAAAATAAAAACCAGTAAACAAAATACAGAATTCAATAACAAACATAACTCCTCTTTAACAGCCAATTAAAACCCTATATTATTTTCTTTTTCATCACTTTATTTTGCACCATGCTGGAGTCTTCCTGGATCTAATTGAGATATAGTGGAACAAGGGCCTCTATGGGGTTGAAACTCCATTATCTTTTTTGTATGCATTGAACATGTAACATCCCATGGTTGCTTAAGTTGCATACACAATGCATGCAAAAAGAGGTGGGGCTTCAATTGGATGATCACAGCTGCCATCTTGACTTTTTTCCCCAGCCCAACCTGAGAGGGGACCTGTTCTATATGTGCCAGTTAAATACGGGATTTTACTGACCCCGGAAGGACGGAAAGCTGAGTCAACTTGGAGCCCCATCAGGATCGAACTCCAGGCTGTGGGCAGAGTATGCTTGCAATAGTGCACTTCAAGCACTGTACCATCAGGGAGTATACATCATAGTGTACATTAAACACAGCATTCTGTTGACTACCTCAACAGTGCTCTGATAAGCATGCATTTAAGGGTCAATGTGTTCTATGAAGAATTGAAATACGAGGCCAGGAACGTATCTAGGAAATGTATGTGGAATCAACACCAATTTGATGCCACAAGTCAATCCATCCATCCATCCATCAACAAAAAGTTTTCCATGATCACAGCTTCCTTGGAAATTCAACAGGAAGGTAGAAAGAAAGACCCAGCCTCCACATCATAACTCAAAAATTAAAAGAACTGATGAAGAAGAAGCCAACTTGATTTGACCTTCCCTGCCTCCAAGGATGCCTTTCTTAATGGCATTCATTCTAGTTAAGCTTCATTTATTGTGATTTTAAATAACCTTCAGGTATTACGAAAAAATTGCTCTCATTCATTCATTCATTCATTCATTCGTTGGTTTGTTGATTGATTCATTGATTCATTCATTCAATATTTATAGATACCCATCTGTTCTGACCACCTCCTTCGTCCAGTAATGAATGCCGAGACAATCTTAACTGGAATGTCCTTTAATAGCAAGACACCAAAACCTCGGTGGCTGAAAGCCAAGCAAAATAAACAGATAAGGACCTTGGCAGCAACTCAGACAAACTCAGGCAGCAATAAACACAGATAAGCCTTGGCAGCAATCCAGCCTGCTAAGCTCCCACTACTGTCCTCCGACATTCAATCCTGGGTTGACTTCTGCAAAGAGGGCCGTGTGCACAAGTAGCTTTTTATAGTCTGGAGAGGAGACTAATGACCACCAGCTGAGTACAATCACCTCCTGTAATTGCGTAATTGTTCCTGACGCCTAGTAGCTCTTCGATGGCGTGCATCCAGGAACAACTCACTACTGGCCTCCGGCTCACTCTCCCTTGTCTCCTCCCCACTGGTCCAAGGCTCAGGTGCTTCCTGGTGGCCAACCAGCCTCTCTGCGCCCTGCTCGGAGTCGGAACCCTGTCCAGGGTCCTCCACATCCTCCAGAGCCGACTCAGAGGGCCCCTCGCTGTCAGAGTCTGGTGGCAGCTCCAACGGCACCTGCTGGGCCACAACACCCATCCCACATTTGTATAACCACATCAGTAGGACGACATTGCAGATTTGCCACCTGCTGAACTTAAAAGCTATTCTGATGAAGAAGAGTGGGTGGAGAATGGAGATTAATAATAGAATCATAGTGCTGAAAGAGACCTTGGATGTCTTCTAATCCAACCCCCTGCCCAAGGGAGAAGACCTTACCAGACAAATGACCGTCCAATCTTTTCTTGAATATCTCCAGCAGAGGTGAGTTCCTACCAGTTCGGCCAAGTAAGTAGTAACTCAGCCTGCCACGCCCCCGAACCGGTTCTATCGGCGGCGGCTTCTTCTTGATTTTCTGTTCTGTGCATGCAAGCGCAGTTGCCCAAAATTTTAACTAATGCCGACAGCAACCCACCCCTGATCTCCAGCAATAGAGCACCTCACAATTCTAGCAGAAAATTCCCTTTTGAATGATTATAACCTGTACATATCTGTATTTGACTCCACCCCAAACAGCTGGCTGAGAATGGAGAACAGAAGAATCAGGGAGAAGACAGACTTCCAGCAATTGTCAAAAAGATAAATAAGGTCCAGAAATTTACAGCTGGCATACCTTTTTCAGGCTGTACGAACTAACTGTCCCGCCCTTCAACTCTGCCTTTTATTGCACTTGAAACACCTGATTGCTTCACGCTGAGAAGAGAGCTGGTTCTTCCAGCTGTAATATCAGTTGGGAAGAAAGGAAGACAGGATTCACACATGTCAGATATTGTCTACCTACTCGTGGCTGAAGGAGCTATTTAGATCAGGGGTGTCAAACTCAATTTCATTGAGAGGTTGTGTTTGATAAGAGTGGGCATGGCCAGAGTGGGCATGGCCAGCTCGACGTCACTTGTGTCGGGGGGGCACCTGTGGTGGCTCGAGTGCTCTGCCAGCTAAAATGGGCTCCCGAGTTCTGTTTTCGGCTGCGATGGCCTCCTGCAACCCACTGCCAGCAAAAATGGAGCGTGGGAGGCCGAATGCAGCCCAGTAGTGCATTCCTACCGGTTCAGACTTCAAACTTTGTTTGTTAGAAGGTCACAGAAGGGGATCACGTGACCCAGGGACACTGCAATTGTCATAAATATGAGTCAGGTGTCAAGCTGAACCTTGACCCTGTGACCATGGGAATGTTGCAATGGTCATAAGTGTGAAAAAGAGTCACAAGTCACTTTTTTCAGACCCGTTGTAACTTTGACCAGCCACTAAATGAACTATTGTAAATCGAGGACTCCCTGTATATATTCCACCCATCCCACTCTGCAGAGTGACTTCGGGCAGCTTACCATACAATAAAAATATAACATGTCTACTTTTAATAGTAAAGCAATTTTAAAATTTTACAAAAATGAAAGGATTCTTATTAAAGAATGCAAGAGTTGCTGGATAGCGAGATTTAATTAATAAATAATTAATAAAACATAAACAGAGGGATAGAATCAAGATCGCATGAAGTGTTAATACCCCTTTATAATGCCTTGGTAAGGCCACACTTGGAATCCTGCATCCAGTTTTGGTCACCACGATGTAGAAAAGACGTGGAGACTCTAGAAAGAGTGCAGAGAAGAGCAACAAAGAGGATTAAGTGACTGGAGACTAAAACATATGAATAATGGTTGCAGGAACTGGGTAAGTCTAGTTTAATGAAAAGAAGGACCAGGGGAGACATGATAGCAGTCTTCCAATATCTCAGGGGCTGCCACAAAGAAGAGGGAGTCAACCTATTCTCCAAAGCACCTGAGGGCAGGACAAGAAGCAATGGGTGGAAACTGATCAAGGAGAGAAGCAACTTAGAACTGAGGAGAAATTTCCTGACAGTGAGAACAATTAATCAGTGGAACAGCTTGCCCCCAGAAGTTGTGAATGCCCCAACAGAGGACATTTTTAAGAAGATGTTGGATATCTATTTGTCTGAAGTGGCAGGGGGTTGGACTAGAAGACCTCCAAGGTCCCTTCCAACTCTGCTATTGTATTGTATTAAGATGGACTCCAAGGGTTACTGGATATACACCGTGTTTCCCTGAAAATAAGATAGGATCTTATTTTCTTTTGACCCCCAAAATAAGCATTTGGCCTCATTTTCAGGGAGGTCTTATTATTTTTAAGGTGCAGAGGGCGGCGAGCATGGTCACCTCATGGCTGCTGCTGTGTTGCAATACTTTCGGGGAGGGCTTATTTTGGGGGGAAACCGGGTAGATATCAGAGGCCTTCCCATACTTACTCCAACAAAATAGGTCCTGCCTTCATGGTTACATGTCTGGACTACTGCAATGCACTCGACACGGGGCTGCCTTTGAAGACTGTATGTTGGTGAATGTTTGCCAGCACCCTCTCAGTCAGAATGAAGATTAAGTATCCTAGATTCACAGCTTCCTCTTGGGAATGTCTTTGCAGAAAGAAAGAAAGAAAGAGAGAGAGAGAGAGAGAGAGAGAGAGAGAGAAAGAAAGAAAGAAAGAAATGTATATATACAGACCCCTCCCCAGATGAGTAAATAGATCTAAAAGATGGAGGGGTCCATGGCTAACTAAGTGACCACTCAGATAAGGCTTTCTCACTCTCATCCAAATGCACAGCTCATCAGGAATCAAGAATTGGTTTTTTCCCCTGTAATGAAATATTAACTGGTCCTCATTAGATTGCTAAGCAATAATCTAATCAAGGTGATAGAGCACCAACTGTAATCGTAAACAGCCTTGTAAAACAAATCCTTGAGCTTCTAGGTAAGGATAATGGTTCTGGATGTTTTGGAACAGCAGGGAGAATATTTACAAGGTCCAGAGAGCAAAGGTCATTGTTCCTTCTCTGCCGGGAAAATGAACTCACGAGGTGGGGTAAGCAGTTTCTGTGTGGTTTTTATAAAGAAATTCTTGGAATCCAGAGTTTGGGTTGTATCCATCTTGACTCAAGGATTAAAACTGTTCTGACCTCTCCTTCATTGGAATAACAAAATAGCAGAGTTGGAAGGGACCTTGGGGGGGGGGGGTCTTCGAGTCCAAACTCTATACTATATTTGGCAAATGGTTGTCCAATCTCTTCTTTAAAACTTCCAGTGTTGGGGCATTCCCAACTTCTGGAGCGAAGTTGTTTCACTGATTAATTGTTCTAACTGTTAGGAAATATCTCCTTACTTCTTAGTTCTCAACCAATTTCGCTGTATTTAAGTACAATGACAATAAAGATTATACTTAGTTGCTTCTCTCCTTGATTAGTTTCCACCCATTGCTTCTTGTCCTGCCCTCAGGTGCCTTGGAGAATAGCTTGACTCCCTCTTCTTTGTGGCAACCCCTGAGATATTGGGACACTGCTATTATGTCACCATTGTCCCATTCTTATATATCATTTGTTTTATTTAAAAAATCCTGCTTCTGGCTGGGGAATTTTAGAAGAAATCCACACTTCTCCACGCTGCTGAGGTTATAACAAACACTGTTCTAATCTAAACTAGAGGGTCATCTGAGGGCGGTACCCTCAAAAATGGTACAGAGAACTATTTTTGCTGCTTCTACTGGTTGATTAGTGAACTGCAACACAGGTAAGGCAGCTTCTTTCCAAAGTCCATCTTTTCGTGCAGGTAATCCTTGACCTCCGGAAAAGGCCACCGTCTCTGCGTAGGAATCAGTTGCACGTGTTCAGCTGCCATAAAGTAAAATAAAATGAAATAAAATAATAAATGAAACAGTAAAATAAAAGTAAAAATAAAATAAAAAACAGTAAAGTAAAAATAAAATGAAATAAAATGAAATAAAATGAATAAAATAAAATAATAAATAAAATAAAATAATAAATAAAATAAATAAAATAAATAAAATGAAATAAAATGAATAAAATAAATAAAATAAATAAAATAAATAAAATAAATAAAATAAATAAAATAAAATAGTAAAGTAAAAGTAAAGTAAAATAAAATAGTAAAGTAAAAATAAAATAAATAAACCAATAAAGTAAAATTAAAGTAAAAAATAAAGTAAACTAAAATAAATAAAATAGTAAAATAAAAGTAAAGTAAAAAGTAAACTAAATAAACTAAACTAAATAAACTAAATAAGCTAAATCAAATAAACTAAATAAACTAAATAAACTAAATAAACTAAATAAACTAAATAAACTAAATAAACTAAATAAACTAAATAAACTAAATAAACTAAATAAACTAAATAAACTAAATAAACTAAATAAAATAGTAAAGTAGAAGTAAAACAAAATAAAATAGTAAAGAAAAAGTAAAGTAAAATAAAATAAATAAAACAGTAAAGTAAAAGTTAAAGTAAAGTAAAGTAAAAAGTAAAGTAAAATAAAATAAATAAAATAGTAAAGTTAAAGTAAAGTAAAAAGTTAAGTAAAATAAAGTAAAATAAAATAAATAAAATTTTGATTAGCATTAACCTTAATTCTTGGACCCGGTGCTTCCTGGGTGTTGATTTGCCATGGGGCAAAACCAAAACAGGGAACCCTTCAAAGACTTCAGGGTGCAAAATGAACACAATCTTGACAGGATAGCAGTCTTCCAATATCTCAGCAGCTGCCACAAAGAAGAGGGAGTCAAGCTATTCTCCATGGCACCTGAGGGCAGGACAAGAAGCAATGGGTGGAAACTAACCAAGGAAAGAAGCAACCTAGACTTAAAGGAGAAATTGCCTGACAGTCAGAACAATCCACCAATTCAATTTATTGCAGCCCTAGACCAAAGACGCTGACAGTGAGAACAGATTCATCGGTGGAACGGCTTGCCTCCAGAACTTGTGCAAACTCCAACAGTGGGACGCTTTTAAGAAGAGATGGTACAGCCATTGGCCTGGAATGGCATAGCGTTTCCTGCCTGAGCAGGGGGTTGGACTAGAACAGTGTTTCTCAACCTTGGCCACTTGAAGATGTCTGGACTTCAACTCCCAGAATTCCCCAGCCAGCATTCGCTGGCTGGGGAATTCTGGGAGTTGAAGTCCAAACATCTTCAAGTAGCCAAGGTTGAGAAACACTGGACTAGAAGACCTCCAAGGTTACTTTCCAACTCTTCCGTCCTTTTGTCACACCGCGTGGTGTTTCCTCCTTTCCAACTTCCCGACACTATTCCGATAGAGGGCAGTGTGTTGTGTTGTGTTGTGTTGTACTTATGCGTGTTTTAGAGGGAGCTGGAAGTAGGTGTCCTATGTCCCGAGTGGGACTAAACCCCCCCCCCCCTTCCGCCTCCCGCAATCCCAGTTCACCGTCCCAGCTGGCTTTCGGAGTGTGCGCGGGGGGAGAGATGTCCCAGTGGGCGGGGAGATGGGTGTGGGCTCCCCAGCCGGGACGGGAACCTTCCCCGTCCCTCGTCCCGCGCCAGCCGTCTGGAAAGCCGACATGGGCAGGTGGAAAGTGGTGCTTTGCAGCTGGCTGGGCGTCGCGGCGCTCCTGGCGCTGTTCCTGCTGGGTTTCTTAGTGGGTAAGAAACGCGGCGCTTTTACTTCCACCGGGCGCTTATGGGGGGGAGCGGGAGGCGAGGACCGGAGCGCAGGGAGGGTCTGGATCGGAGCGCAGCTGCGCCGATCCAGGACGCGTCGCGCGCCGTACGGGACCTCCGACTTCGGCGTTGGCGCGCCAGCCTGCTTAGGTTTGCCCGAGCTGGATTTCCACCGGCCCTTTCCCCGGCTGCTGACCCCCAAAGGGGGTGTCCAGCTTGGGGAAAGAATAGGATCGGGGTGTGATGGGTGTGTGTTTGCGTTGGTGTTTCTTGCAGAGACGCAGGTTTTTACACTTTTTACAGATTAACAGAGTTGGAAGGGACCTTGGAGGTCATCTAGTCCAACCCCCTTCCCAAGCAGTGGGCCATACACCTTTTTCTGACAAATGACAGTCCGGTCTCTTCTTGAAAGCCTCCAGGGAGGAAGCTCCCACAACTTTTGCGACCTTCTGACAAGCAGAGTCAATGGGGAAGCCAGATGCACAGATAGATTAAAAGTGTTGGAAGGGATCTTGGAGGTCATCTAGTCCAACCCCCTGCCCAAGCAGTGGGCCATACACCTTTTTCTGACAAATGACAGTCCGGTCTCTTCTTGAAAGCTTCCAGGGATGAAGCTCCCACAACTTTTGCAACCTTCTGACAAGCAGAGTCAATGGGGAAGCCAGATGCACAGATAGATTAAAAGGGTTGGAAGGGATCTTGTAGGTCATCTAGTCCAACCCCCCCAAACAGGAGACCCTCCACCATTTATGACAGAGGGCAGTCCAGTCTCTTCTTGAAAGCTTCCAGAAATGAAGCTCCCACAACTTCTGAAAGTAACTTCTGTTCCATTGGTTGGTTGCTCCCACTGTCAGAAAATTTCTCCTTATTTCTAAATTGAATCTCTCCTTGGTCAGTTTCCATCTATTATTCCTTGTCTGGCCTTCGGGTGCCTCGGAAAATAGCTTGACCCCTTCTTCTTTGTGGCAGCCCCTCAAATATTGGAAGATTGCTATCATGTCTCCCCTGGTCCTTCTCTTCACTAGACTAGCCATGCCCAGTTCCTGCAACCGTTCGTATGTTTTAGGTTCAAAGTCCCCACTCAGCCAGAATAACTAGTTGCTTTTCTTCAGCCTAATTTATGCTCCAGTAATCAACCATCACCAGTGTTGGTGCTGAAGGATTTTAAGAAGAAATTGGACAAACAATGGAATTGGACAACTAAATAGTGTAGGAGTCTCCTGCTTGAGCAGGGGGTTGGACTAGAAGACCTCTAAGGTCTCTTCCAACCGCTATTCTGTTATCTCCCACAGCCACTGCTCTTAAATGTCCTTACAGGCAGGGCGACAGCACAATTTAAGCCTCCAAGTTTAAAGCAGGAAGTCCATAGGCTCAGAGGCCCTTTGCACATGCTCATTTGCACTCTTTCCCTAAGGCTCAGGCCTTGCTTGATTCTGGGCCTTGCTTCAACTTCTGGCAGATGCTACATAGTCTTTAAATCAGTGGTGGGATTCAATTTTTTTTTACTACTGGTTCTGTGGGCGTGGCTTAGTGGGTGTGGTATGGCTTGATGGGCGTGGCTTGGTGGGCGTGGCAGGGGAAGGATACTGCAAAATCCTCATTCCCTCCGATCAGCTGGGACTCGGGAGGCAGAGAATAAATGGGTCAGAGATGGTATTTACCGGTTCTCCGAACTACTCAAAATTTCCACAACTGGTCAGAACCTGCTGAATACCACCTCTGCTTTAAAGGCAATTCCATATACCCCAGAATTTTACAGTCATTCCCCCCACCCCCACCCAAATCTCCCCCACCCCCTTCATGGATTCAGCATCGATGAGTTTCATATGAAAAATTCTGGGCAAAGTTGTTGAACAGTGTGTAACCAGATTGTTTCAATGATTGTTCATTGTTTTATGCTCCCCCAGTTTCCTGTAATGTAATGCTAATGGTTTTTATCCCATGATCAGCTCTTAAACATAGTTCCCGGATAATAATCAAATCCAGATTGCTTCTTGTAATCCACACCCGTGGCTTGGTTCCGAGGTTTTGCGCCTGAATGTTTTTGTTTTTTAAGACTTGGTTACCATGAAGAAAATTCAAAGAGCTGTTGTTGGTGGTTTTTGTGTGTGTGTGTGTGTGTATATGTATGTGTGTGTGTGTGTGTGTATATATATATATATATATATATATATATATATATATATATATATATATATATATATATGTGTGTGTGTATATATATATATATATATATATATATATATATATATGTATAATAAATAAATAAATAAATCAATAAATAAATAAATAAATAAATAAAAAGGATGGCTTTCACTGACGACCAAAAGGTTTAAGTGTAATTTATTTTTTATCTGAATTTCTTCCTAGAACGATAACAATTAATGTTTAAATGCAAGCAGAACATTTTATTCTGATTTGATATGTTTCTTTCCCAGCTGTCATTGCACAAACAAGTCAGGTGTGCAAATCCTAACGTCCCCCTAACTTAACCAAATTTAAAATTTCCTAAACTTGCCATTGTTGTGGACAAGATAACCCCTGACGAACCAAGTTGTTCCTTTCCTCATCCTTTCCCCCATTCCCCATGGGGAGGGATGTGGAAAGATATAGCACGGGACTTCCAAACTTTGCTTCGGCCGAATGTTATGTAATCCTTCTGGGGCACCCAAAACACAAATGCATTTCAAAGCACAAAGAAAGCTTGCAAAGGGTGCACAGAGGCAATAAAAGATGGCAACTTTGAGTCCTTAGCCAGTGGGACAGAGACATCATGTTATGCCAGTTCTCAGAGTCAATCATCCTTATTTTTTGTTTCGTTTTTTTTTTTTCCAGGCACAATTTAAATTGCTCTGGCTGTGTTTCAAGGTTTTGTGTAACTCTCCATTCACCGCATAACAGTGCTGTCCCAATGGCTGTCCCAAGGAGTTGGGTCAGCTTCGGGGACTGGAGGTGCTGTACAAATTGGGGTGGGGAGACCTGAGTAAGCAGGATGAACCGCTGGGGGGCACAGTGGTTAGAGTGCAGAACTGCAGGCTGCTTCTGCTGATCACCAGCTCCCTGCAGTTTGGCAGATCGAATCTCACCAGGCTCTGCGTTGAGTCAGCCTTCCATCCTTCCGAGGTGGGTAAAATGAGGACTCCAAATTGTTGGGGGCAAAAGGCTGACTCTGTAAACCGCTTAGAGAGGGCTGTAAAACACTGTGAAGCGGTATAGAAGTCTTAAGTGCTATTGCTACGTCCTAATACTGCCTGCGTCTGATGAGCTATCCGTGTAACTGAACTCATATCCCTTATTTGCAGGACAAATTTATGACCAACACTCTTAGGTAAGAAAGTTAGCACTCACCCCTCTCCTAGAAGAATGAAATATTTTGAGAAAATATTAAAAAGGCAGAATATTATACTTCTCTGGATGGGAAATGGAGAAACATGCACTTGGAAAGCAGCCCCCACCTTCCTTAATAGCCCTCAGCAAATTTCAGCACTTGAGAGACAAGCAGGGAGGTGGACTAGAAGACCTCCAAGGCCCCTTCCAACTCTGTTATTCTGTAATAACATCTCCAGTCCAGGTTCTAGGCACTGTCCACCTTGGCTAATGTCACCTGGTCGGCAGTATAGGTTTCCTAGTTTCCTAGTTTTCCTGTCTGGACAAATGATGCCTGACTAGCATTTTTTTTAAAACCAGCAATAATCCAATATTTGTAATTTGTGCATTAAAATGCCAAATTTATCATATGCAGGTAGTCCTCGCTTAACCATTGTCTTATTTAGTGACCATTACAACTTGAGGTTGTAGAATAAATGAAGCTACAATGGTGCTGAAAAAGTAACTTTGCAATCATTCCTCGCCTTTATGTCCTCTGCAGTCCCTCCCCCCCCACCCCTGGTGACATGTTTGAGATTTAGACACTTTGCAACCAGTAGAGCATCCCATAATCCTGTGATTATATTTGCATACGTCACAGCCAGGTTCTGACAGGGTCAATGAAGAGCCTGCCAGTGAAATCACAAGTCACAGTCAGAGGATATCTCACTGAACGATTGTGAGGTGATTTGCTTAATGGCTGTGGGAGAAGTGAGGTCACAAGTTAATACAATAATACAATAGCAGAGTTGGAAGGGACCTTGGAGGTCTTCTAGTCCAACCCCCTGCCTAGGCAGGAAACCCTATACCGTTCCAGACAAATGGCTATCCAACATCTTCTTAAAGACTTCCAGTGTTGGGGCATTCACAATTTCTGGAGGCAAGCTGTTCCACTGATTAATTGTTCTATCAGGAAATTTCTCCTCAGTTCTAAGTTGCTTCTCTCCTTCCACCCATTGCTTCTTGTTCTACCCTCAGGTGCCTTGGAGAATAGTTTGACTCCCTCTTCTTTGTGGCAATCCCTGAGATATTGGAACACTGCTATCATGTCTCCCCTGGTCCTTCTTTTCATTAAACTAGACATACCCAGTTCCTGCAACCGTTCTTCATATGTTTTAGTCTCCAGTCCCCTAATCATCTTGGTTGCTCTTCTCTGTACTCTTTCTAGAGTTTCCACATCTTTTCTACATCGTGGCAACCATGCCAAGTCCATTGCAATCATTTTTGTGTTGCATAGCAAGAAGTTGCTGGCCCTAACTATAGATATTAAGCAAGGACTACCTACATGGACTGATTTTCATATATATGTGTGTGTGTGTGTGTGTGTGTGTGTGTGTGTGTGTGTATGTGTGTGTTTTTATTTGTGCTGATAAATAAATAAAGGGAGACTAGTATAGATCTATTTCAAGCTATTTAGCTCTCATCAGCTAGCCATACCCTTACTGGGATTTGAACCTGGGCTATATTACATCCTAGGCAAACTTCTTAGCCATATATATATATATATATATATATATATATATATATATATATATATATATATATATATATATATATATATATATATATATATATATATATATATTCATACACACACACACAGACTTGTATGTATGTATGTATGTATGTATTTATGTATGTATGTATGTATGTATGTATGTATGTATGTAATTTTTATTCAACATTTTCCAAACATTAAAATCACAAATAGCATTTTCTGAGGGGCTTGTTCTGCAGTTATTATCAAAAAAAGCAAAATTGGAGAGGAGAGGAGGAAGGAAGGAAGTAGAGAAGGGAGGGATGGAGAAAAGAAAGGGAAAACAAGGTGATGTTACAAAAGGAGGAAGGGATGGTAAATAAAGCCACCCAAACTCTATGTTATAACCTATTAAATGAAATAATAAATATATAACAATGATAAATGTAAAGAAGAATAACCATTATGTGAATGTAGTATACTTAAAATGGTATGTAAGAGAATAAAAAAATCTTTGAAATCGAAAAAGCCAAATTGTCAGTCATAACAATGGAATCAAAGCACTTTTTTTCCCCGTGCACAAATTATCAACATAATCAATTCCATTTTCAATATCGCGTTGGGGGGTGGGGTTCTTATGATATGCTGAATAATAAACTAACCCAATCAGTCAGACTCTGCACAATGCAAGCTAAAAAAGCATGTTGGTCTGATTAGACATGGCACCACCATATATACTTTTTAAACCAATGCTTTTCAAACTTGGCAACTTTAAGACATGTGGATTTTGGCTCCCAGGATTCCCCAGCCGGCATTCTGGGAGTTGAAGTCCAGACATTTTAAAGTTGCTAAGTTTGAAAACACTGGTCTGGACAGTGGAACTCACTGCCTCAGGAACATCTGATCCCACTCTTTCCTCTTTTAGTAAGGGTTTACGTCTCCTCATAATGTGACCACTGGAATTATTTTTTTATAGGCCAATTATTATTGACCAAAGTATTTTAAATGTTTTCTTCTTAAAGAATAAAAAAAGAAAAAAAATTGATCTTATTTCTGAGGCCATGTTAAACATTATTTTCTAATGGAAAACATAGGCAAAACGAATACTTAATACAAGGATCAACTTATATGACTGTATTTTCACATTTGTGAATCAGGATGGTCGTAACACGGGTCACCCACGAGATTGCCCCAATGTTATGACCTTTCTTATGGTGGTTATTAAGCAAATGCTGTGGTTGTTAAGCAAACACCACGGTCGTTAAGTGAACCAATCACATGACTGTGGATAACTTCAAACGGCCATAAATGTGGTCACATGACCACGGGGTGGGGGTTGGGGGGCGGCCTACAACCATCAGAACTGCAGACACAGGTTGTAAATATCCCGGAAGAGGTCCACATGATTTTGAATAGTCACTGAGCAAACCGTCATAAATGGAGGATTAGCTGTATTCAAGTTTTGATCCTTTTTTCTCGAAAAGATTCAGGCAGGGACTTTCCCAGCCCCATCTAAAGGGGTCAGGAATCTCCTTTACGTAAAGTGGGGCCTTTTTTTATTTTTTGGCAGGCCTGTATCGCTTCCTTGAGGCATAAACAAGGAAAGGAGAGAAAGAGCTGTCAACAACTTAATCTGCTTGAGTTTCATTTGTTAAATTAAATTAAAGTTAGAGCTGAGATGAGCAAATGTGTGCAGTTTCTCCAGAGAGTTTGCAAAGGGTTTCTTTCCTGCCAGTGTAACTTTTTTTTCAAAGAATTTTTTATGTTTTTATTCTCTTACTTATCATTTTAAGTATACTACATTCACATAATGTTATTCTTCTTTACATTTATCATTCTTATAAATTTATTATTTCATTTAATAGGTTATAATATACAGTTTGAATTGCTTTGTTTACCATCCCTTCCTCGTAACACCACCTTGTTTTCCCTTTCTTTTCTCTCTCTCCCTCCCTTCTCTACTTTCTTCCTTCCTCCTCTCCTTCCCCTTCCTTCTTCCCTTCCCTTTCTCCTCCTCCTACTCTTCCCCTTCCTACCCTTTCTCCTTCTCTTCCTCTCCCTTCCATCCTCCTCTCCTCTCCTCCTCCTTCTCCCCCCCCATCTTCCTTTCATTCTTGCCTCTTCTCTGCTAGTATAAACTTTTGTTGCCGTTTTTTAATCCCCACTAAGCTCTCTGACCGAAATAAAACCAGCAGATTAAGTCTTCCCTCCTGCAATAATTCTTGGAGGTGCCACTTCCTTGTCCTTCCGTCCAAAATAAATTCTCCAGATGTTGCAATCTAATCAAGAGAAACCTGACTCCTTCATTAAGAAACCTGCCCTACAATGCTGCTATTCACTTCGCCCCGGCCAGACTCCAGTAGCAAAACAAAGGAGCAGGCTAGGCAATGATTTCTTTGATGCAATTTTATCCAGGCAGGCACGTGGATGGGATAACATCTTGGGCAATCCTGATGGCAGAAATGGAAAAGATCTGTTGCCATCCTGTTGTGACTCGGCAGAAGTTTGCTGTGAGTTGAGTCGGGATGCAGGAATAACAATGCAGCTGGGGCTCATTAGTGTCGTCTGCTGGAGATAAAAGGACTGATGGTGACACGCCCTGGTTGCAGAAGTCAAAGTTCATCGTTCGTTCGTGGGTCGTCGTTCGTGTATGGAGAATTCAGTTCCGTTCCTGTTTGAGTTTGTGAGACACTTGGATAAGTGATTTTGCTTCTTGAAACTTGGTGCTGTAAGAGTTTGTTTCTGCATTCTGCTGCGTAACCCTTGTTTGAAAGAGACTTTATCTAGGTTTATTTTGGGCTCGCAGTCAGCGTGAGCCAAGTCTGATAAAGTTATTTCCTTTTAAGTCTGTCTGACTGTCGTCTGTTAACGAGCAAAGAAGGGGGGGGGTCAGAACACCATCCCATTGATAGAATTGCATTGCAATTTGCATGTTGTTTGTTTGTTTGTATCCTGTCTTTATTGTTGTGGCAAATAACACAAGGCATGGGACATATCTAATGCTCCTTCCTCCTTCTATTTTCCTCACAACAACAACAACCCTGGGAGGTGGGTTGGGCTGAGAGAGAGTGACTGGCCCAAAGTCACCCAGCCGGCTTTCATGCCTATGGTAGGGCTAGAACTCACCATCTCCTGGTGATAGGTGTAAAGTCATGCACCTGGCTTTCATTGTTAAGGTAGGACTAGAATTCACCCTCTTATTCTAGCCTGATGCTTCAACCACTAGAACGAAGTGGCTTTCCCCCAAATTCTCTGTTAAAAGCACATACTAATCTTATGACCGTCACTGATGACAGTTGCATCATATGGTTTATACTGATTGTATTTTGGGAGTATGATCATCACATCAACTTGTTGCTTGCATGGATGCTGAGAGCTTATGCACCGGAAATAAATTCCTTGTGTGTCCAGTCACACTTGGCCAATAAAGAATTCTACTCTGCTCTGCTATGCTATGCTATGCTCTACTCTGCCCTACCCTATTCCAAGGAAGAGACTGCATTCACACTCCTGGGCTGCATCAACAGGAATAGTATTAAGATGTTCAGTGGTGTTTATTATTACTACTATTCTGTACTGGAGACAAATTCCTTGTGTGTCCAATCACACTTGGCTAATAAAGAATTCTATTCTATTCTATTCTATTCTATTCTATTCTATTCTATTCTATTCTAGTCTATTCTATTCTATTCTATTCTATTCTATTCTATTCCACCCCACCCCACCCCACCCCACCCCACCCCACTCCACTCTACATTGAAGCTCCAGTCATCAAATATCCCTCTTACCGTTTCTAGACAGCAAATATTTTCTGATTTTAGTCTAAAGTAGCAGCTTTTTGCAGGATTGCCAAGAATTGCACCATGTCTCTCTAAATTTCGGAGCGCGCTAACTCTAGCATGTTATAAGAGTCTCCCCACAGCAGTCCTGTGGCGCTGATATAAAAAAAGTCCCAGGTGAGCTGAGATTGTGCCCCCTGTAGGCCATGGACCATTGAAACGACAGCCCATGTCCTGTTATATTATATCCTCCGTAATTATTCACAGACTCATTTTATAACTCACTACCTGCTATAATATCTGAGAATTTCTGATTTCTTTTATGTATAGCTGTTACTATGGGTTCAATATGATACAGTTTCTCTGAATGGAGGTAAATTCCTCTGTACTGTCTCAAAATTCAGCTGCTCATCTATGATCTCATCACTAGCAGTATAGACTACTACTACATCCTGTTCTGATTTATTCTATCTATCTATCTATCTATCTATCTATCTATCTATCTATCTATCTATCTATCTATCTATCTATCATCTATCTACAATCTATCTATCTATGTACATTGTATCTACCTACCTACCTACCTACCTACCTACCTACCTACCTACCTACCTACCTACCTACCTACATACCTATATCTAATCTAATCTATTCTAATCTAATCTAATCTAATCTAATCTTATTCTATCTATCTATCTATCTATCTATCTATCTATCTATCATCTATCTATCTATCTATCTATCATTTATTCTCCTATCTATCTATCTATCTATCTATCTATCTATAATCTATGTATCTATCTATCATCTTATTTATCACATCTATCTACCTACAATCTATCTAGCTATGTACATTATATCTACCTACCTACCTACCTACCTATATCAAATCTATCTATCTATCATTTATCATCTTATTTATCACCTCTCTCTCTCTCCTCTCTCCTCTCTCTCTCTCTCTCTCTCTCTCTCTCTCTCTCTCTCTATCTATCTATCTATCTATCTATCTATCTATCTATCTATCTATCTATCTCTATCTTTTAAAGTTTAATTTTAATTCTGGTCTGTGACCGTAACAAAAGCTTGATTGATTGATTGCGTCACCTCCTGTCCACAGGTCACTTTTAGTTGACATGATTGATTTTTCGGTTATAAGAGGGATATTTTTGCTTATTTCATTATTCAATTTTCTCCTGCTGATTTCTGCATCTTAGTTTGTTACTGAATGGTCAAGGCAAGCCCTTGCTTTGGACAGCTGTATTCGTACTTGACTTCCATCAGGCATTTATTTATTTATTAGACTTATATACCGCTTCATAGGGCTTTCAGCCCTCTCTAAGCGGTTTACAGATTTTTTAGCAAATTGAGTCAGCAACTTGCCCCCACAGTCTGGGTCCTCATTTCACCCACCTCGGAAGGATGGAAGGCTGAGTCGACCCTGAGCCGGTGAGATTTGAACCGCTGAACTGCAGATCACAGTCAGCTGAAGTGGCCTGCAGTACTGCACCCTAACCACTGCGCCACCTCGGCTCAAAGTTGAGACTACAATCCATCTCAGATGAGGAGCCTCCAAATGTCAGTCATTAGGTCTCTGAAATGGCATGGGGGTCTCTTGCTTGACTAGGGGGTTGGACTAGGAGACCTCCAAGGTCCCTTCTGAGTCAGTTATTGTGTTAATTATTGGGGAGGAATAAATGAACTATCATATTGTTGTTCTTTTGACCCTGCAGGTTGGTTGGTGAAATCCTTCAACGAGCCGCATGGCACCAGCGAGGCTTTTCCAAATGTAAGAAAACAACTTTATTCGGAAATGAAGGCAAAAAAATATCCAGGACTTCCTACGGTAAGTCTGCTGTTATGACCACCTACTGCTGGGTTTCTTTTATTCTGTAGGTTTTGGAAAACAATCTGGGGTGGGCTGATCATACACACACACACACACACACACACACACTTTGCCTGATATATGTGTGTGTGCATGTGTGTGTGTGTGTGTGTGTGTGTGTGTAAGTATGTGTATGCACACAGCAGTGGTGGGTTGCCAATGTTTTTACTACCGGTTCGGGCGCATTCCTGCGTGCTGCTTTGCGTCTGGGCTGGTGGGCCGCCGGTGGCCGGTGGGCAGAGCCTCCTGCCACTGCTACTACCGGTATTGCCCGATCCGGCCTGAACCAGGAGCAACCCACCTCTGGTACACACACACACACACACACACACACACACACACACACACACACACATTATATTAACATCTATGTGAAGGACTGTCGTAAATGGGGCAAATCTCACTTAACTACTTCGCTTAACAACAGAAATTTTGAACTCAGTTGTAATCATAAGTCGAGGACTGTGTGTGTGTGGTTTAGAGGTTTTAGAGGTTTTATTAACATTTATAGGCCGCCCTTTTCCCTGAGGGGACTCAGGGCGGCTTACATAAAATCAAGGGGGGGGATAGACAAACAGTAACGCAGACAAACATAGAATAAAATAATGAGCAACATTCATTCATCATTCGGGAGGGGCAATTATCTTTGTCCCCAGGCCTGACGGGCTAGCCAGGTCTTAAGGGCTGTGCGGAAGGCCTGGACGGTGGTGAGGGTACGAATCTCCACGGGGAGATCGTTCCAAAGGGTCGGAGCTACTACTGAGAAGGCTCTTCTCCTTGTAATTGCCAGCCGGCACTGGCTGGCAGATGAACTCGGAGGAGGCCAATCTATGAGATCTAATTGGTCGCAGGGAGGTAATTGGCAGAAGGCGGTCTCTCAAGTGTATGTATACCATACATATATGCACACATACACACGTAGTCCTCGACTTATTTTCAGGGAAATAGTGTGTGTGTGTGTTGGTAGATTTCACAGATGTAGGTATGCTGGTGTTGTTGTATTCGGGTCTTTCCCATATATGTAAGTGTTATGTCAAAGCACCCAGTGTGCCCCCAATATGGGAGGGAGCATACTGCTTCCCTTTGGCCTTTCACTCCACCCTAGGAGCCTTCCAGGCAGAAAACCATTTTTGTGTTGCATTTGTGCTGATAAATAAATAAAGGGACACTAGTATAGATCTTTTCAAGCTATTTAGCTCTCATCAGCTAGCCATAACCTTACTGCGATTCAAACCTGGGCTGTTTTTGAATCATTTCCTTGACTCAGCTGATAAAAAAAGAGGGAGAACTTGTGCTTTGAGGCTAATACAACTGCCTAACATGTAACTTAATCATTTCCTTGGCTCAGCTGATAAAGGAGGAGAGCTTGTGGCTTAGAGGCTAATAGAACTGCCTAACATGTAAAACAGCCCAGGTTCAAATCCCAGCAAGGGTATGGCTAGCTGATGAGAGCTAAATAGCTTGAAATAGATCTATACTAGTCTCACTTTATTTACTTATCAGCACAAATACAGTGTGTGTGTGTGTGTGTTTGTGTGTATATATGTATATACATACATACATACATACATACATACACACACTCACACACACACATATAATTTTCTGATGCCTTATTTAAACCAGGATTTGTGTTTGTATGTATAACATCTTTTTATCAGTGCTGTATACCAGTGATTGCATGACCTCTTTAGATGCTAAGTATACTAAATAAATGAAAGAAAAAACAGAAACCACCCCATTTCTGGGCTCAGCTCGGCTTCCGCCTGAGGTGCTCTGCTTTATCTAGCTCCTTCACCAGCTTCCCACACGTGGCCGGAACAGAGCAGAACCTTCGCTTGGCCAAGCAGATCCAGAGCCAGTGGAAGGATTTTGGCTTGGATACGGCAGAAACTAGTCCATTATGATGTCCTCCTTTCTTACCCAAATCAAAGCTCTCCCAACTATATCTCCATTACCGACGAGGGCGGAAAAGAGGTATGGAAAGCAGGATGTTCCTTCTTCTGTGGGGGAGACCCCCTCGGGGGGGGGGGAACGGGGGAAGATTGTCTGGGAAAACCACAGCAAAACCAAGGATTCCTCTAGACCAGGGGTGTCAAACTTCATTTCATTGAGGACTGCATCAGGTTGTGTTTGATCTCCAAGGGGTGGGGGTTGGAATGGGCATGGCCGGGGTGGCCGTGGCCAGCTTGACATCACTGAAGTGGTGGTTGCAGGCGATTTTGCAGTAACCTTCCCCAGGAGTGGGGAGGGAATAGGAGATTTTACAGTATCCTTCCCCTGCCATGCCCACCAAGCCACACCCACCAAGCCACACCCATGGAACAGGTAGTAAAATGTTTTGAATCCCACCACTGATACTTCAGCAAAAAGGATTCCAAATTTGTATATGGCAGTTATATAACCACTTGGAAATCTGATTGAATTGCAGAAGCACCTTCTGACTTCATCACTTCAGATCAGATCTCCATAATCTACATCCACAAGTTGTACATTTCTAAGTGAAATTTGAGAATCAAAATGGGAATCTTAAAAAGAATCGTAATTTTAGGAGCCTTCCAAGTCTTTAACCTAATCAGGCTGTCATTTCAGCTTTCTAATGAAACTTCTGTCTTTTCTTCTGAGTAGATTTTCAACTCATCGTTGTTTGAACCCGCTCCTGAAGGTTATGCAAATACTTCTGGAGTGCTACCTCCTTATAATGCTTTCTCAGCGCAGGGTGAGCCACAGGTAAGGACTTGAACAATTTGGCTTGTGTGAAATCTATTACAGTGGTACCTTTGCCACTCCACTCCTTTGAAATGCATTAAATTTTGTCCTCAACGTAGTTTGATGTGAAAGTTTTGTCCTGGTACTTATTGTTTGTTTAGTATTTGATGCACAAGCTGCTTTGTAATTCACTACACCAGGGGTGTCAAACTCAATTTCGTTGAGAGCCGCTCAGGGCTGTGATTGACTTTGGGGGAGTGGGGTTGGGCGGGCATGGTCAACTGGGCAGGTATAGCCAGCTTGATGCCACTCACATGGGTGTGACTGATTGGGTGGGCATGGCCAGCTTGATGCTACTTCCTCAAACTGCTTGCATGTTTCCTCTTTGCATTGGTTAGACTGGGGCGAAGCCACGCTGACCCGATGTTTCCCCTTTACATTGGGTAGACGGGCTGAAGTGATGCAGGCCAGCCCCTTACATTTTCCAGGACAGCCCCATGGGCCGGATCCGACCACATCCACAGGCCAGATCCAGCCCGCGGGCCTTGTTGATTTGACACCCTGTACAGAGGTGGGTTCCTACCAGTTCGCACCTATTCGGTAGAATCGTCAAATCTACCGAACCGGTTAGAAGAGGTTCCACCAGTGGGACCCGGAAAGCAGGCCACATCTACAGAAGGGTTCCACATTTTTTTGAAACCACCACTGGTCCTTGGATATGATTGTTTACACTATCATGCTTCATATTTATAAAACTCAGTGCCTCTGTGAAAGGTAAGGATGACTACTGCGTTTGTGGTGCAATCAGAACATTGCGTGTGTTGAAGTGTTTTAACGCAAACCAAAGAGCCTTTTAAAAACAAGTTTACATCATATTCTTATGCATGCCAGTGCTGTGTGTGAGGTATTAAGGGTGTTCTGACCAGTGTCGTCGCATCTTCATATCCAGTCACATGGGCCGGTAAACCACTCCCATCCAGTCACATGGGCGGCAAGCCACTCCCACAAAGGAGGCCACACCCACAGAGTAGGTCGAATAATTTTTGAACCCACCACTGCCCCTGTACACATTATTCCTTATGGGAAAAAATTGTTTGGTACTCGCTGTTTTTGGTACTAATCGTACCTCCCGGAACCAATAATGGTGAGTACTGAAGTATCACTGTACCTTGAGATGTGATGCCCGTTTTCAAATGGCAACTGGTCTTTCTTTACTTTTCTTGAAGATCTTTTAGTTCTCATCTAAGAAGCTTCTTCAGTTCTAGCTCACTGCTGGGGAATAGAAAGGACTTACAGTATTTGTAGCCAGACAGTCATTAGCATTCTGAGGTCATTGAACCATCGGGGTTAATAAAGATAAGTCATCATCTTTCTCTGAAGATGAGGCATCTCAGGAAACCGCAATACTCAACACTCCATGGTACTTTCTACGTATCCTGTTTCCTAACCGGTAAAATAGGATGATTTTCGGATGCTCATAGTATAAGCCTTACCAGCAAAATAAGCTCCAGTTAAGATTGTCAGCCAGATAGATACATTTAGTACCGTATTTTCCCGAAAATAAGACGTAACCAGAAAATAAGCCCTAATGCATCTTTTGGGGCAAAAAAATAATATAAGACCAGTCTTATTTTCAGGGACAACACGGTATGTTCTATGGCAGGGGTCAGCAACCTTAAATACTCAAAGAGCCACAAAAGTCCTAACCGGAAGCCCCCGTTCAATTCTGGAGCCAACCAGAAGTCTGGTTTCCCCACCATAGAGTCTCCTCATAGTGTGGTATCCTTTTTCCTCTCCCTGTCCCATCTGAAAGCTCTATCAATTGTGGAGCTGACCAGAAAACCCGCCCCTTGCTATAGAGTTTCCTTTTGGCGCTCTCTGCTTCCCCCTCCACCAAACCGGAAGCTCCTCTCAAAATTGTGGTGCTGACTGGCAACAGGGAGCCACAGCAGAGGGTTGAAAGAGCCACATGCGGCTCCAGAGCCGCAGTTTGCTGAGCCCTGGTCTATGGGGCCAGCGCTTAAATTTTCTGCAAATAAAGCCCTTTGCTTTGTAATATTGCCAACTTTTAACAAACCATTTCAACTAAAAAAAACAAGCTGGGAGGCCTGAAGGAGGAAGCAAATGTGGGTTTATGGGGATGTTTGCAGTTGTGGGCATCGTGCTGGAGATCCTGAGCATAGATGTTCAGGAAACAGTTCTCGGCATAAGTGAAACAGATTCCATGTGTAGTAGTAAATTGAATAAAATTAACAGTACCAGACCAAAAAAATCTGTTTTTGTTTCCATCCTGAAAAGGCCAATCTGGTGTATGTCAATTATGGCCGCACGGAAGATTTTTTCAAGTTAGAGAGAGAAATGGGAATAAACTGTACAGGAAAGATTCTTATTGCCCGATATGGAAAAATATTCAGAGGAAACAAAGTAAGTTATCAACAGCTTTATTTTCATTCTTTCAGACCTGCTGTCTTATGGTTTCTCGGTGGCAATCAATCCTACCAAAAGAAATATTTTTAATGTCTGTGTTAGGGCTTTCTTTAAATACTGCACATATGTTTCTTTAAAAGTAACAATTAATTAATTGGATGTGGAATTTTTCAAAACTTGGGCGGTAGAAACCTCAAATACAATTCAGTCATTTGTGGTGGAATGTTTGGTGAGAGTCCAGTTGGTGTTTTGCAAACTGTGGGAGCCAAGCCTTTATGTTAAGGTTGCGAGGAGCAAATTGTTCTCGGAACCTTGGTTTAGCACAGTGTTTCTCAATCTTGGTGACTTTAAGTCCTGTGGACTTCAACTCCCAGAATTGCCCAGCTGGCTAGAGGATTCTGGGAGTTGAAGTCCACAGGACTTAAAGTCACCAAGGTTGAGAAACACTGGTTTAGCATGTCGCCCAGAATAATGTTGTTTTGATTACCAGCTGATAATTGGGCTCCCTTTATGAATCCACCCAACCTAACCTTAATTTCTTATTTGTGGACTTCTAGTCAGCATTCCTGTCTACCAGATTTTCTTGCTACACATGCACACAAACATACCGAGGGAGAGAGATAGGAAAGAGAGGAAAGGGGAGAAGGAGAGGTGTAGAGGGAGGGAGAAGGACAGGGACAGGGAGGGAGATGCCGAGGGAGAGACAGGGAAGGGGGAGGGAGAAAGGAAAGTTGAAGGTTATTGGATTTTCTATTTAATCTTTTTAAAATTTTGTCATATGTGTTTTTATGTTGTACGCCGCCCTGAGTCTTTTGGGAGAAGGGCGGCATATAAGTTCAATAAAACCAAACAAAACCAAGAGGGAGGGTGAGCTGGAGAGGGATAGGGATAGGGAGAGAGGGGTGGGAGTGAGTGAGAGAGAGAGAGAGAGAAACAGAGAGAGAGACAGGTAGAAAGAGAAGAGAGACAGAGAAGAGAGAACGAGAGAGAAAGAGAGACAGAGTGAGAGAGAGAAAGAAACAGAGAGAAGGTAGAAAGAGAGAGAGAAGTAGAGAGAGAGAGAGACAGAAAGAGACAGAAAGAGAAACAGAGACACAGAGAAAGAGAGACAGAGACAGAGATTCACAGAGAGGAGAGGTAGAAAGAGAAGACAGAGAAAGAGAGAACAAGAGAGAGACAGAGAGAGAGAGAGAAACACAGAGAGAGAGGTAGAAAGAGAGAGACAAACAGAGAATGAGAGAGAAAGAGAGAGAGAGGAACAGACACACACAGAGAGAGAGAGAGAGGGAGACAGAGAAAGAGAGACAGAGAGAAAGAGAGACAGAAAGAGAAACAGACAGAGAGAGAGACAGAGACAGAGAGACAGGTAGAAAGAGAGACAGACAGAGAAAGAGAACAAGAGAGAGAGACAGAGAGAAAGAGAAACACAGAGAGAGAGAGAGAGAGAGAGAGAGAAAGAGAGAGACAGAGAAAGAGAGACAGAGAAAGAGAGACAGAGAGAGAGACAGAGAGACACACAGAAAGAGATTGCTCTGGCCTAAGAGACCAACTATATTTAATCTCTCCTCTTAATTTTCTCTTACACCACAAGTTGGCCATTTGTGGTCCTGTTGAGCGCATTGCACTAATCCAGATTAGAAGAATGGGTACAATTAGGAAACAAAATGGATCTGCGCAAAGACCTTCCCAAGAGGAAGCTGTGAATCTAGGATACTTAATCCTCATTCTGACTGAGAGGGTGCTGGCAAACATTCACCAACATACAGTCTTCAAAGGGAGCCCCGTGTCGAGTGCATTGTAGTAGTCCAGACACTGACCATGAAGGCAGGACCTATTTTGTTGGAGTAAATATGGGAAGGCCTCTGATATCTACCCTGTTTTCCCCAAATAAGCCCTCCCCGAAAATATTGCAACACAGCAGCCATGAGGTGACCATGCTCGCCGCCCCCTGCACCTTAAAAAAAAATAAGACTTCCCTGAAAATGAGGCCAAATGCTTATTTTGGGGGTCAAAAGAAAATAAGACCCTATCTTATTTTCGGGGAAACACGGTGTATATCCAGTAACCCTTGGAATCCATCTTAATACAATACAATAGCAAAGTTGGAAGGGACCTTGGAAGTCTTCTAGTCCAACCCCCTGCCTAGGCAGGAAACCCTATACTGTTTCAGACAAATGGCTATCCAACATCTTCTTAAAGACTTCCAGTGTTGGGGCATTCACAACTTCTGGAGGCAAGCGGTTCCACTGATTAATTGTTCTAACTGTTAGGCAATTTCTAAGTTGCTTCTCTCTTTGATACGTTTCCACCCATTGCTTCTTGTCCTGCCCTCAGATGCCTTGGAGAATAGCTTGACTCCCTCTTCTTTGTGGCAGCCCCTGAGATATTGGAACACTGCTATCATGTCTCCCCTAGTCCTTCTTTCCATTAAAGTAGACATACCCAGTTCCTGCAACCGTTCTTCATATGCTTTAGTCTCCAGTCCCCAGAAACTCAAGAGGACGCACAACTGTTTTGCTCCTTAACAGTTGATTTTTCTGCAGGTTAAAAATGCCATGTTGGCAGGAGCGAAAGGAATTATCCTTTACTCTGATCCTGCAGATTATTGTGCACCTGGGATCAAACCCTACCCAGATGGCTGGAATCTTCCTGGACAGGGGGTTCAGCGTGGAAATGTGTTAAATCTCAACGGGGCAGGAGATCCTCTCACTCCAGGCTATCCAGCCACAGGTCAGTGTCCACAAGCCCAAGACTGACCTAGGAGAAAACATCACTTTTTGATATAATGTTTGCTTTTCATATATACCGTCTTTTTCAGAGTATAAGACGCAAAAAAAAGGGTGAAAATCTGGGTGCGTCTTATACACTGAAACCCCGCACCCTTTGAAAAAAAAACGCTCCTGGGGGCTGGGGAGGACAAAAAAAGAGCAAAAAACAGCCTGTTTTTGCTCATTTTTGCTCCCTGCAGCCCCCAGAAGCACTCTACAAGCCTCCCAAAGCCTCTGCATGCCTCCCCTTTTATTTTTGCAAAAATGGCCCGTTTTTGTGAAAACTTGGCTGTTTTTTCCTTATTTTTGCCCCCCCCCCCCAGCTCCTAGGAGCATTTTTGCAGGCCTCTCAAACTCTCTGCATGCCCTGTTTTTCACAAAAAAATGAGGCAGGCAGAGGGTTTGGGAGGCCTGCAGAGTGCAAAAACTTTTTTAAAAAATTTACCTCTTCAAAATCATGGTGCATCTTATACTCCAGTGTGTCTTATAGTCCGAAAAATATGGTAGATAGTCCTCAATTTATGATGCAATTGAGCCTAACATTTCTGTTGTTAAGTGAGACAGCAGTTAAGTGAGTTTTACCATAATTTTATAATTCTCACCACAGTTGTTGAGTGAATCATTGCCGTTGTTAAGTAACTCAGTTGTTAAGTGAATCTGGGTTCCCCATTGACTCTGCTTGTCAGAAGGTCGCAAAAGGAGATGACATGACCCCGGGACACTGTAACCGTCATAAATATGAACCAGTTGCCATGCATCTGAATTTGACCATGTGACCATGAAGAGACTACAATGGTTGTAAGTGTGAAAAATGGCCATAAGTCACTTTTTCCAGTGGTGGTGTAACTTCAAATAGTCACTAAATGAACTGTTGTAAGTTAAGGACTACCTGTAATAGCTGTCATTTACAAGTTTTGGACATTTCAGATGAAACTGGAAAATTTACTCTAAGCTCCTCAAAAAAATATGGATACACTCTTTTGTACAGATAATATTGAGGGATGCTACCAAGGGTTGAAAAAAAATTGCAACACCAGTAGCAAACATTAATAGGCATTTTCAGGCAATTAATGT
>NC_045546.1:9063294-9073294 GCF_009769535.1 Thamnophis elegans
AATAAGTCTAATAATTTGAACATTCTATAGGCATTTATAGTTATTGACTTACCTCCTTGCAGCAAACAGTAAACAGCCTGATTAGCACAAGAAAAAAAAATCTGCCTCTGCCTCCCAGCAATTTGCCTGTGCAGCAAACAGCAAGTTTCACTTTCAATTTCAGCAGGGGCCTCCCGATCATCAGCTGTTTCCGGCTGCAGGGATTGCCATAGCTTATTGCAGCCTCTGCAAGCCCCATTTTCCCCATTTGCTGCAAGGAGGTAAATTGCTGGGAGGCAGTGGCCAAAGGGTGGGGCCAGTAGGCAGGTGGGGCTACATTCGGTGTATAAGATGCACCGAAATTTTCACCGTCTTTTAGTGGGGAAAAAGGTGCGTCTTATACTCCGAAATGCCTCGCTTAACCACATGTATTTTGGGCTCAATTGTGGTCGTAAGTCGAGAACTACTTGTATGGTTGACTGCCCAGAGTTACACGTTCAAGATGGGATGTTGTGTAAAAGTTCTCAGCTAATCTTTAAGAAGATGCTGGATAGCCATTTGTCTGAAACGGTATAGAGTTTCCTGCCTAGGCAGGGGGTTGGACTAGAAGACCTCCAAGGTCCCTTCCAACTCTGCTATTGTATTGTATTGTATTGTAAGTTAAAAAAAAGAAGTATAACCATCTACCCAGATATAAAGAAAAGTATGTTTTCTACAGGGGTGGATTGCTGCTGAAATTGCTGCCGGTTCTGTGCACAATTTTGTGTGTGTGTGTGTGTGTGCACACCAAACATAAGCTCCTCGTGCATGCGCATTTGCACCTAAAAAGTTCCGTGCATGTGCACATTAGAAAAGGGAAAAAATACATTTTTTGCAATAAAGATTGTTCTGCGCATGCGCAGAACTAAAAATCAAGATGGCACCAGGGGCGTGGCTGGCCGAGTTACTACCTATTCTGTCGAACCGGTTGGAACCCACCTCTGTTTTTTCTACTGTCGGGTCAATAATGCCATCTTCTTTCTTCTAGCAATTTCACCCAGCAGCCTCACTTGGCTGGTACACAGGAGAATCTACGCCTAGCTGAACAGATACAAGCCAACTGGAAAGCATTTGGCTTAGACTCGGTCCAAATGGCTCCTTACGATGTTCTGCTTTCCTACCCCAACAAGACGAATCCTAATTATATCTCGCTCATTGATGAGCGTGGCCAAGAGGTAAAGGAGGGGGGGGGGCTGGATTATGTATAGAAAGTAATTTTCACAACCAGATGCATTAGGCTAATATGGGGTTGTATAGGGGCGTTCCTCGGCTTATGAACCATAATGGAGATTTCCATTGCTAAGTGATGTGGTCATTAAATGCAGGATCACATGACCAGAATCCAACTTTGCAACCGTTTTTATTGTGGCCGTTGAGTGAATCGCCATGGACATTAAATGTGTCGTGCAGTTTTTAAGTACTGTATTTTTCAAAGTATAAGATGCACTTCCCCCCCTAAAGGAGGTTGAAAATTTGGGTGCGTCTTATACAACGAATGTAGCCCTGCCCACCCGCCGGCTCCCACCCTTTGGCCTCTGGCTCCCAGCAATTTGCCTCTTTGCAGCAAACAGCCTGTTTCAGCTACAGCACAGCCTGATTAGCACAAGCAGCTGATTGTTGGTGGGATCGGCTTCCCGACCAGCAGATGTTTCAGGCTGCAGGGATTGCCATCATCTATTGCCGCGCCTGTGCCCCCATTTTGGCCTCCACATGCTCCGTTTTCGGCCTCCTTGGGCCCCACTTTCCGCCCATTCCTTTGGGCTGTGTGGAGGCTGAAAACGGGATGCAGAGCCCGAAAATGGGGCGCACGGAGGTGGCAATATGCTACAGTAATGCCTGCAGCCTGAAACAGCTGATTGTCGGGAGGCCCGACCATCAACTGCTTGTGCTAATTAGGCTGTGCTGAAACTGAAACGGGCTGTTTGCTATTTGATCCAAGGAGGCAAATTGCTGGGAGGCAAGCAGAGGTAGAATTTTTTTTTCTTGTTTTCCTCCCCAAAAGCTCCGAAGTCTTACACTTCGGAGCATCTTATACTCTGAAAAATATGGTAAATCACATGGTTCTTAAATGAACCTGCCTTCCCCCATTGACTTTGCTCTTCAAAAGCTGGCTGGTCGTGATCATGTGACTGAAGGATGCTGCAAACATTGTAAATGGGAGCCAGTTACCAAGTGCCCAGATTGTATTCAGGTGATTGCAGATGTCAAGCCTGAAGCCATTTTTCAGCATCTTCAGGGCTGCCACGGCCGAGATAGTTGAAACTGTTGGAATGGAAGGGGAGAATAGAGATAGCTGGGGACTTGTAGTCAAAATATTTTTTTTTCTTATGGGAACTAAGGACACTCACCAGGTGCTGGGAAGGCATGGACTGGAACCAACTGAAGTTTGGATTGTGACCTTATTGGACCATGTGATGGACATGAAGAAAGGGGGAGAGAACATTTGCTTTTAATTTGGGTGGGGAAAACCGCAGGACTTTAGAGTCGGATTTTAACCTGATGGTGCCAATAGGACATGCCTAATAAATCTGTTGTCAGCGTTCCAAGTATCATGTAGAATTAAATCAGAGTCCAAGGCAAAATGATCCTTAAAGTTCCAATTTAATAAAGCAGATATCTTAGCACATTTGTGTTAATCCCAATTCTGGAAATGACATCAGAATTCCACCCAGTTAAAAGTTCATGATCTTGTCCTCACACCTTGGCTTCTAGAAAAGAATGAATTTGGCCACTTTAAGACTCGTGGAGTTCAACTCCCAGAATCCCTCAACCTGCCATGCTGGCTGAGGAATTCTGGGGGTTGAAGTCCATGAGTCTTAAAAGGGCTACATTTTGAGACCCTTGCCTTAATAATTACACAAAGCCAACACAGAGATTCATTGGGCATTATATGCTAAGCAAACACAGCCATTGTTTTGAGGGTTTAGCTAAATTGGCTTCATTTTGATGGGCCCGTTTCTTAAATGAATCTCCACTCCTCCCTCAACCCCCTCCATCACTCCCTCCCTCTATAAATCTGTATTTATTTATTTATTCTATTATGTAGTTTATATTGGAGATGGTGAACCTTTGAGAGCTGTATACAACAAAATTTCACTTTAATGTATGCCAATTATTGTACATTCAAAGCAGTGGTGGGATTCAAATAATTTAACAAACGGTTCTCTGCCCTAATGAATTCTTCCAACAACCAGTTCACCAAACTGCTCAGAAAGTTTACAACCGGTTCTCCCGAAGTGGTACGAACTGGCTGAATCCCACCACTGATTCAAAGTGACAATAAAGTTATTATTCTATTCTGTTTTGTTCCTTTCTGTTCCCTTCTGTTCTTTTCTGTTAACTTCTATTCCAGTCCACTCTCTCCGCTCCACTTCACTCCATTACATTCTATCCCATCCCATCCCATTCTGCTCTGTTCTGTTCTGCTCTGTTCTGTTCTGCTTCACTCTTTTCCATTCCATTCCACACCACTCCACTCCATTCTATTCCATCCCATTCCACTCCGTTCTGCTCCGTTCTATTCCACTCTGTTTCATTCCGTTCCACTTCACTCCATTCCATTCTATTCCATCCCATTCTGCTCCGTTCTGCTCCATTCTGTTCCACTCCACTCCATTCTGTTCCACTCCACTCCATTCTGTTTCACTCCACTCCATTCTATTCCATCCCATTCCGCTCCATTCTGCTCCATTCTGTTCCGCTCCACTCCACTCCATTCCATTCTAAACTTTTGCCCACACCCACGTTGGATGAATCAGATGTTGCTTTTATATGCCATTTCCCCCCTCTTGTGCCTTCTTTACTATATAGATTTTCAACTCATCACTCTCTGAGCCTGTTCCTGCAGGATATGAGACCGTTGAAGACATTGTCCCACCCTATAGTGCTTTCTCGGCCCAGGGTGAGCCAGAGGTAAGGCTTAAACGGCATCGGGGCTGCCTTTACATCTGCAAGGTTCTAAGCTATATGCCTGTGGAGATTCTCAATCATTCAGATCTTAGATGTCCCAAAGGTGGGTTTTTTTTCCCCAAAAGGCAACTGTACTTTCCAGATTATTTCTTTGAAAATGTTTTCACTTCTTATCTAAGGAAAACCTTAGAACTAAAGAAGCTTCTTGGATGAAAGGAAACTTAAAAAAAAATACAAGAAAGTCCACGTGCCTTTTGGAAAAAAGTACCTTTGGGTTCTAAGATATAGGAAAATGTAACTGCTCTATCTGAGCTAACAGAGAAGAAGGCTGGGCGGGAATTGGATCTGGCATCCTTAAGCTGTGAAGAACCCCCTTTAAACAGAAGGCCTTCTAGTGATTGGCCCAACGTTCACCCAGCTGGCTTTCATACCTAAAGTGAGACTAGAACTCACTGTCTCCTGGTGGCAGTCCCAACATTCACCCAGCTGGCTTTCATACTTAAAGTGAGACTAGAACTCACTGTCTCCTGGTGGCTGGCCCAACGTTCACCCAGCTGGCTTTCATACCTAAAGTGAGACTAGAACTCACTCTCTCCTGGTGGCTGGCCCAACATTAACCCAGCTGGCTTTCATACCTAAAGTGAGACTAGAACTCACTGTCTCCTGGTGGCTGGCCCAACATTCACCCAGCTGGCTTTCATACCTAAAGTGAGACTAGAACTCACTGTCTCCTGGTGGCTGGCCCAACGTGCATCCAGCTGGCTTTCATACCTAAAGTGAGACTAGAACTCACTGTCTCCTGGTGGCTGGCCCAACGTTCACCCAGCTGGCTTTCATACTTAAAGTGAGACTAGAACTCACTGTCTCCTGGTGGCTGGCCCAACGTTCACCCAGCTGGCTTTCATACCTAAAGTGAGACTAGAACTCACTGTCTCCTGGTGGCTGGCCCAACGTGCATCCAGCTGGCTTTCATACCTAAAGTGAGACTAGAACTCACTGTCTCCTGGTGGCTGGCCCAACGTTCACCCAGCTGGCTTTCATACTTAAAGTGAGACTAGAACTCACTGTCTCCTGGTGACTGGCCCAACGTTCATCCAGCTGGCTTTCATACCTAAAGTGAGACTAGAACTCACTGTCTCCTGGTGACTGGCCCAACGTTCATCCAGCTGGCTTTCATACCTAAAGTGAGACTAGAACTCACTGTCTCCTGGTGACTGGCCCAACGTTCACCCAGCTGGCTTTCATACCTAAAGTGAGACTAGAATTCACTCTCTCCTGGTGGTCGGCCCAACGTACATCCAGCTGGCTTTCATACCTAAAGTGAGACTAGAACTCACTGTCTCCTGGTGACTGGCCCAACATTCACCCAGCTGGCTTTCATACCTAAAGTGAGACTAGAACTCACTGTCTCCTGGTGACTGGCCCAACATTCACCCAGCTGGCTTTCATACTTAAAGTGAGACTAGAACTCACTGTCTCCTGGTGACTGGCCCAACATTCACCCAGCTGGCTTTCATACCTAAAGTGAGACTAGAACTCACTGTCTCCTGGTGGTCGGCCCAACATACATCCAGCTGGCTTTCATACCTAAAGTGAGACTAGAACTCACTGTCTCCTGGTGGCTGGCCCAACGTTCACCCAGATGGTTTTCATACTTAAAGTGAGACTAGAACTCACTGTCTCCTGGTGGCTGGCCCAACGTTCACCCAGCTGGCTTTCATGGCTAAGGTGAGACTAGAACTCCCAGTCTCCTGGTGTCTAGCCTCCTGGTGACTTCACACTCAACCAAACTGGTGCTTGTCCTACTTCAGATAATTAAATCAAATTAAAATGAAGATCTTAATCTTTAAGATTTTAATCTTACTAGAAACAACCCAACAGGTAGAGGAGGCAGGTAAGAAATCTGTAGACCCTTTAGTTCTATGCCTCTATGGCATCAACCCAACACAGCTACCACCCAGAAGCAATTCCTAGTGATTAAATTTGACACATAGACACACACACACAGTCTGTTTAGATTGGATTTGGGGAATGGTTTAACAGAATCCAACAATTAAACAGTGCCGAGCCTAGTTAATCTGGGACGAGAGACCCTTTATACCAGTGTTGGTGAACCTTTTTGGCACCGAGTGCCGAAACGGGAGTGCACATGTACATACCTGTGCACATGCCGGAAACCATAAGAACAGCCGCCTGGTGTGCTCCTCCAGCTTCCGGCACACACATGCATACTGGCCTGGTCTTCCGGTTTCTGGCACAAGTGTGTGTGTGAAGGCCAGCTGGCCTATGCATACGTGCATGCCAGAAACCAGAAAAGCAACTGCCCAGTATGCTCATGCGCCCTGGGCATCTGCACCTCTGGTTTCCAGTGCTTCTGTGCGCACGAAGACCAGCTGGCCAGCACACCAGAACATGGAGGAGCAATGGGCGACAGCTCACGTGTCCGGAGAGATACAGTAGCTCTGCCTGCCACTTCCAGCACAAATGTGACAGGCTCCCATCATGGACTTTTACTGTCTCATTCAAGTATTAACCAGGTTCAGCACGGAGACTCTAGATGGTCTCCTATTCAAGATTAACCAAGCTCAGCACTACTTAGTTACTACTACTTAGTTTATTACTTAGTTACTACTTAGAGCCGAGGTGGCTCAGTGGTTAAATGCAGCACTGCAGGCTACTTCAGCTGACTGTAGTTCTGCAGTTCGGCTGTTCAAATCTCACCGGCTCAGGGTTGACTCAGCCTTCCATCCTTCCGAGGTGGGTAAAATGAGGACCCGGGTTGTTGTTGGGGGCAATATGCTGACTCTGTAAACAGCTTAGAGAGGGCTGAAAGCCCTATGAAGCGGTAAATAAGTCTAACTGCTATTGCTATTGTTATAGTTTCTGAGCGGCAGAGGGATAGAGTTAACAATGTTTTTCTTACTTGCAGTTGTTAGAAAGTTTTAAGACAGGCAAGAGGGATTTGCGGTTTTGAATGTTGCAAGGGCAAATTTTGTAATGGAATTGTGTTCAAATGATGAATGTGTAATTGCTAAAATGTACAAACTTGTACTGATGTTTGAAACGGACGAACAAAGAGAAAGCACAGCTGAGTGGGTGCGCTTTGCAACTTCCCCATGTCATCTATATGCGTTGTTAACACACCGTTTGTATTCCAGGGAGATTTGGTGTATGTGAACTATGGCAGGATAGAGGATTTCCACAGATTAGAGCGAGAGATGGGAATTAATTGTTCCGGGAAAATTGTCATTGTCAGATATGGGAAGATCTTCAGAGGAAATAAGGTAAGAGGGTATCAGCTTTGCTTTTTCAGGGGAATGCTTATGAGAAACCGAAAAACAATTAGGGGACGGGAGGCTAACACATATGAAAAACAGTTGCAAGAATTAGTTAAGTCTAGTCTAATGAAAATAAGGACTAGATAAAGAAAGGATAATGATAATAAATTATATACACGTATGGGTATCATATAAGGGAATTGGATGTAAATGGTAAACAGGGATTTGGAAAGGAGGATTAGAAAATTTTGGTATTAAATATTATGGATGTTTAGCTAGAATAGGATATGAGGATTTAATGTTAATGGAGGATTTTATAAATAAGTAAATGAAACGCCAGTATGTGGTTATGTATTAAATCTTGGTATATTTTATGATGAAGGACGTTTAAATAATCATAGTCAAAGAAAGGGGAGGTATGATGATGGTAATATAATAAATATCCGAGTTAAGATATTAGAGTTAATATGAATTATATTTGATGATGGTGGAAGAGATGCACAAAAGCCTTTTGTAACCAACTGATACACTATCTACAGTATGTAAAAAAGGAGGATTCGTATGTTTGTTTTGAAAATAAAAATGTATTTAAAAAAAGAAAAGAAAAGAAGGACTAGAGAAGAGATGGGTTGCTACCGGTTTGCACCGTTTCGGGTGAACCAGTGGTGGAAATTGTGACTGGGTCGCCAAACCGGTAGGGATGACAGGCTGGCCACGCCCCTGAATTGGTTCCCCGGTCGCCCATATCATTGCCAGCAAGGTTTTTAGTCATTTTTTAAAATGTTCTGCCCATGCGCAGAATAATTTACAGGCAACTGCGCGTGGGCAAGCAATGTACAGTGGGCACACGGGCAAGCAAAGCGAGCAACACATGCGCAAAGTGAACAGTGTGCGCATGAAGCAAACTGGCAGTAACACCAGCAGCAATCCACCCCTGGATTAGAGGTGACATGATAGCAGTGTTCCAATATCTCAGGGGTTGCCACAAAGAAGAGGGAGTCAAACTATTCTCCATGGCATCTGAGGGTAGAACAAGAATCTATGGGTGGAAACTAATCAAGGAGAGAAGCAACTTAGAACTGAGGAGAAATTTCCTGACAGTTAGAACAATTAATCAGTGGAACAACTTGCCTCTAGAAGTTGTGAATGCCCCAACACTATTAGTTTTTAGGAAGAGATTAGACAACCATTTGTCCACAAGGGTAGAGGGTTTCCTGCCGGAGTAGAGGGTTGGATTAGAAGACCTCCAAGGTCCCTTACAACTCTGTTATTCTGTTCTATTGTATAACATAAGAGCTGCAATGGTGCAGCGGTTAGAGTGCAGTACTGCAGGCTAATTCTGCTGCCCGCTGGCTGCCTGCAGTTTGGCAGTTCGAATCTTACCAGGCTCAAAGGTTGACTCAGCCTTCCATCCTTCCGAGGTGGGTAAAATGAGGACCGAGATTATTGGGGGCAATAGGCTGACTCTGTAAACTGCTTAGAGAGGGCTGTAAAGCACTGTAAAGCGGTATATAAGTGCTATTGCTATTCTATTGGTCAAGCTATGGGGGAATTTTTTTAGCTATGTGAATACAATCATATACTGTAGTTCGCCAATCCTGTTTATCCCTAGGTTAAGAATGCTTACCTGGCTGGGGCCAAAGGCATCATTTTATACTCAGACCCTGCTGATTCTTGTGCTCCCGGAGTTCAGCCTTACCCAGATGGCTGGAATCTGCCAGGAGGCGGAGCCCAACGTGGCAATGTCCTCCTTCTGGATGGTGCTGGAGATCCTCTCACTCCAGGATATCCAGCTAAAGGTGACCAGAAAAGAGGACTTCTAGGGGATGCGTCCTAAAAGAGACACAACCTGAGGTTCAGATACTTGTGAGAACAGTGTCGTAAGAAAATAGCATTTGATTATGTTTTTTATTTGTTGAACTACCGTATTTTTCAGAGTATAAGACACACCGGAGTATAAGACCAAGCAGCAAGATTTTGAAGAGGCAAATTACAAAAAAAAAGTTTTTGCACTCTGCAGACGTCCCAAAAACGGCCCATTTTTTTCACGAAAATGGTCCTCTTTTTTTTTTCAAAAAAAAAAGGGCATGAATAGCCTTTAGAAGGCTTGTAGAGTGCTCCAGGGGGGGGGGGGGACGAGCAAAAAACAGCCTGTTTTTTGTCAAAAAAGGGCATGCATAGCCTTTAGGACATTTATACAGTGTTTCTGCGGAGTGGGGTGGGGCAAAACTGAGACAAAATGGGCTGATTTTTGCCCTCCCCAGCCCTCAGGAGCACTCTGAAAGTCTCCTAAAGGCTATGCACGGCCATTTTGGTGAAGGGGTGGGGCTTTTGAAGGCAAAAAATGCTGTATTCAGTGTATAAAATGCACCCAGATTTTCAGCCTCTTTTTTGAGGGAAAAAGGTGCGTCTTATACTCCAAAAAATAAGCTGGTGTTGCCTGGGTATTTATTTATCCCAATCCTGTATTAGACAGGAATGGCGATGTCAAGTGGCAACGTGAGGAATGGGCTGTCCTCCCTCCTTCCATGAATGTCGCCGCAATTCCTGAAGAGGTGATGGCAAGAGCAACTTCTCCCCGAGTCCTGATTTTGGCGACAATTAAATAAGTTAAAAATGTTTTGCCTGTGCCCCAAGAAACGTAATTTCTAACGTTGCATTTCCCCACTTACCAGAGAGAGCCCCCTTATGGAGTACTATGATGCCGTTACCATGGCAACTCCACTGTGCTGTACAGTAGAATCCATTTTAAGACAGTACAGAAGAAGCCATTTTAAGGCACAACAGACTGCATC